>NC_047114.1:4376752-4460444 GCF_902500255.1 Thalassophryne amazonica
CATGTCGCTATGGAATAACTTTGTGCAGAGAAGACGGGTCTGTGGACAGGAGTTCGATTCTAGGTGTGTACGTCACAGTACCTGTCTGTGCCTGTGGATGAGATGACCTGCGTCGTCTCAGTCCACCTGGTTCTGAATGGATACCAGCTTTGTTTGGTAAATAAGGGGTGCAATGAATCAGATTGCAATTTTTGACCCAGTTCAGGTCATTTGTCAGAATGGCAAAAAAAAAGGGGGGGGGGGGGGGGCTTTCTTCTTCGAGTGGTGCACCACTCAGTAAAAGTCTGGAAAAGTCATAATCATCTTTTCAGTACCTAAACTAATTCCATAAAGCTGAAGCTGATTTTGCTTTTTTCTCCTGTTTCACAATGAAGACATCTTTTCACAGTCAAACGCAATGCAAAGGAAATATACGGCTCTTATTGTGACATTTCAGAATAAAAGTCCTAAACATAAATGAACTTGCATCAACTCAGATAATTTTTTGCTAAGATGCAAAACTGCGAAATGTTTAATGTCATCATACTGTTCAGGTCAATTGTGTATGATTGTTGAGTCACGATTCCAGGAATCTCCTTCCCTGGAATGTAATACTAACAGGTTCAGACAAGCGCAGGAAGGTTATGACAACTTGCAGTTAACTTGATGTGAAGCATCTGCATGTTGCAGAAAATCCTCAGTTTAAGTAAGGGTTTTTCTTTTAAATCAAGCAACAAAAAAGTTGTAGAGTTTGGGGTTGAATTTCAAACTCTACTAGAATTTTATACACAGTTCAGATATAACAAGGAAAAGACTTGATACCATTTTCGATATGGGGGGGGGGGGGGGGGTGTGTGCAGAAAATTAGGTGTGTTTAAAAAACAAAACAAAACACTAGAATGATACAAACAATAAAATCAATAGCAAGGCTATTTTTAAGTTCTCTGATGTAGTGCAAGTGTGCTTGTTTCCAGGCCAGAATGTTTTGGTTCAAGACTACTCCTGCCCATTCTCCATGAATTTGCATCAGGAAGGGCATCTGGCATAAAACTTGTGCCAAATCAAGATGTAGGACCACCTCGGATCTGCTGTGGCGACCCCAAGAGACAACAAGGAGGGAGAAGCCAAAGGGACTTACTTACCTGTGACCCATCTTATGTACATCCATAAGATTTTTTTGTAAATCTGAATCTACCAAATGTTGGTTATAACATTTTTTTTTCTTATTGTACATTTTAATTTACTTGCACATATCATTTGCACATTTTATTACTGTGAATTATTCAGTGTTTAGTGTATCTTTCTACATGCCGTACAGAGAGACTGCAGCTCAAACCGAAGTCAAATTCCTTGTATTGTGACTTGGCGAGTAAAATCTATTTTGATTCTGATTCTGATCCCCTGAATGTCTCCCCCTCAGGGGTGGGAAATGTAAATTGTTTCCAGACAGCATGAATTTTGATCATATTGGCAGTATTTTACTATGAGTTGCTTATCTAATAAAATGATAGTGGTGCCAAAGAACATTCTTTAGTGACTTAAATCTTTAAAAACCCCTTGGTACTGTACCTTTAAACAAGATGCTTTGCAATCTCATCTCATGATATCTAACAGTGCTCTGTGAAGTTATTTTTTTCTTTGGCCAGCTGTGAGCTTCTCTGTCTGCAGTGTGAATGTGTGTGGAAACTAGATGAAATGAAGATGTTTGTATTGATTCTCTTGCCAATGCATATGTAATCGGTCGTAATTTTGAATATTGATGAGTACCCGAGCATGTTTATTTATTTATTTATTTATTTTAACAACCGTAGTAGGGAGTAGGGCTGTCACAGATCACAAAAGCCACAATTAAGTTCGGACAATTTATTTGTTTATTAATTTTAAGCCACAGATCTGATCATTTTTCGAGTCAGCAAAAATAAATAAACTTATTTCAACTTCAACTTATTTTCATTTATATAGCGCCAAATCACAACAGAGTTGCCTCAAAGCACTTCACACAGGTAAGGTCTAACCTTACCAACCCCCAGAGCAACAGTGGGAAGGAAAAACTCCCTCTGAGGAAGAAACCTCAAGCAGACCAGACTCAAAGGGGTGACCCTCTGCTTGGACCATGCTACAAAACATAAATTACAGAACAATTCACGGACGAATATACAAGAAATGGTATTGGCGCACAGGACAGGAGAGAAGGAGAGAGCATATCTCACCCATATTGGCCTCTCTTCATTGGCTTCCTGTTAATTCTAGAATAGAATTTAAAATTCTTCTTCTTACTTATAAGGTTTTGAATAATCAGGTCCCATCTTATCTTAGGGACCCTCGTAGTACCATATTACCCCAATAGAGCGCTTCGCTCTCAGACTGCAGGCTTACTTGTAGTTCCTAGGGTTTGTAAGAGTAGAATGGGAGGCAGAGCCTTCAGCTTTCAGGCTCCTCTCCTGTGGAACCAGCTCCCAATTCAGATCAGGGAGACAGACACCCTCTCTACTTTTAAGATTAGGCTTAAAACTTTCCTTTTTGCTAAAGCTTATAGTTAGGGCTGGATCAGGTGACCCTGAACCATCCCTTAGTTATGCTGCTATAGACGTAGACTGCTGGGGGGTTCCCATGATGCACTGTTTCTTTTTTTTTTTGCTCTGTATGCACCACTCTGCATTTAATCATTAGTGATCAATCTCTGCTCCCCTCCACAGCATGTCTTTTTCCTGGTTCTCTCCCTCAGCCCCAACCAGTCCCAGCAGAAGACTGCCCCTCCCTGAGCCTGGTTCTGCTGGAGGTTTCTTCCTGTTAAAAGGGAGTTTTTTCCTTCCCACTGTAGCCAAGTGCTTGCTCACAGGGGGTCGTTTTGACCGTTGGGGTTTTACATAATTATTGTATGGCCTTGCCTTACAATATAAAGCGCCTTGGGGCAACTGTTTGTTGTGATTTGGCGCTATATAAAAAAAATTGATTGATTGATTGATTGACAGGAGGATCACCAACACAAATACAACTCCCATCTCTGGATGGAGCTGCACCTTAGAGAAAAAACAGAATCAGGCATCAGAAAGACAAGAAATACTGTATAATTTGTCAACATTAAACAACAAGAAAAACAGAGAAATACTAAGGTGATCGCCGGCCACTAGCCCTAAGCTACACTAAAAGACCCAGAATTTAGGTAAAGTTGAGGCCGCGGCACGCTCCAATTACTAATAAAATGAATTAAAAGAGTAAAAAGTGTAAAATAGAACTGTACCAGTATGCTAGCCATATGAAAGGGAAAATAAGTGCATCTTAAGTCTGGACTTGAAAATCTCCACAGAATCTGACTGTTTTATTGATGCAGGGAGATCATTCCACAGAACAGGGGCACGATAAGAGAAAGCTCTGTGACCCGCAGACTTCTTATTCACCTTAGGGACACAAAGTAGTCCTGCACCCTGAGAACGTAAAGCCCAGGCTGGTACGTAAGGTTTAATTAGGTCAGCTACGTAGGAGGGTGCCAGTCCATGAATAATTTTATAAGTTAGTAGCAGAACCTTAAAATCTGATCTCACTGGGACAGGAAGCCAGTGAAGGAATGCTAAAATGGATGTAATGTGGTCGAACTTTCTGCTTCGTGTCAAATGTCTGGTTGCAGCATTTTGAACCAATTGGATACCCCTAATGCTGGACTGCGGTAAACCAGAAAATAGAACATTGCAGTAGTCCAATCTAGAAGAGATAAATGCATGAATCAGGGTCTCAGCATCAGCCATAGACAGGATGGGACGAATCTTTGCTATATTTCGCAGGTGGAAGAAAGCAGTCCGAGTAGTATTTCTAATGTGGAGGCCAAAGGACAACGAAGGATCAAAAATGACCCCAGGGTTCCTCACTTTGTCAGTGTGATGTATGACACATGAGCCGAGGCTGAGCGTTAACTGGTCAAATTGATGCCGATGTCTCACTGGACCAAGAACCATCATTTCAGTCTTATCAGAGTTTAAAAGTAGGAAGTTTCTAGACATCCAACTTCTCACTGCTGCAAGGCAATCTTCTAAGGATTTTATGTTAATGAGATTACCAGCAGTTATTGGCATGTATAACTGAGTATCATCTGCACAGCAGTGAATAGTAATCCGAAAACACCGCAATATGTGCCCAAGGAGTGCTATATAAAGGGAGAAAAGCAGGGGGCCTAAGACAGACCCCTGTGGAACTGTGGAGAAAGATTAATAATTTCCAGCACAGTCGGCCCAAGAGTGGACCACAGGTCCTTAAACAGTTTTGCTGGTATAGGATCAAACAGGTTGTGCTTTTTGTTGACATTACGAGTTTTGTCAGCATGTCTAGTGAGATACTATCAAATTCTGTAAATCTAGGTAATACCTCAGTAGTGGTGCCCACATCAATAGCAGGGTGTAGTGGCTGGGTTAAGGCATGCCGGGATATGTTTAACCTGATGTCTTCTATTTTCTTCCCAAAGTAATTCAGGAAATCTTGTGCTGTAAAAGGAGAGCGAACTACAGGTGGTTGTCCATGCAAAAGTGTTGAATGAATAAATGAATAAATAATAAAAATAACTTGAGTCATGAAAATAATTTTATGTGTAGTCCTGAATGTCCAATGTTTTACACAATATTTTAAAATAAAATACTTAAAGCTATAAAATACTATAATACTATATATGAGAGAGCAGCCAGCTGCATCACTGTGCCTCTCTATGCTGATTCACTGTCACCGTGTGCTTCCCAGCATCCTCCACCTGATCTGATGGGGCTGTCATAGACTGTAGGGGTTGCTACTATAACTAGTTCAAGGCTGTATGTTCTTATGACAACGTAAATTTGGATCATATTGGCATTGTCATATTATTACTCCCCTATTTAACTGCTAATAAATAAAATTATAGTGGTTCCAAAGAAAATTATTATTTAAATCTTAAAAAAGGCTGCACACATTTAACTGTATTAAACTGCAGTATGAATACTGTCACTGAATAAAAACATACCTTTGTCAAAATCATAGTGAAGTAAGTCCTTTTGGCTGCTCCTGTGTTGTCACTTGGGGTCGCCACAGCAGATCCAAGGTGGATATGCATGTTGATTTGGCACACAGGTATTATGCTGGATGCTCTTTCTGACATAACCTCCCCCTCCCCTCCAAAAAAAGAGATGGGGGTGTCTACGTATATTGTTTGATGAGAAAGTAACAGTAGTTTTACTCATAACCCTTTCTGGAGAAATGCATTCATCTGACTCAGGGATCCTGACAAGCAGATGCTCAGAAATGGACATTTTTTCCAGAACTGTGGACTCAGCCACCTCGGCTGCGCACACGCTTTGAGTTGTGTGAGGCTGTGTGAGTGCAGATCAGCTGCATTTCTTCCACTCAGCCTGTGATTTTTTTTTATTTTTTTTTTACTTCAACTGCATCAAAATTATTGCAGTTATATTAAACATGAATCACCATGACCTGAAATCACACTTATATAAACTGTGCAATTAATCCTTGGCTCACATGCATTCCAAACCGTGTGGGGCGCTCAGTACGGATTACGGATCAACTGTGATCCCTGACACCACTAGCAGGGAGTCGTCAGGTGTCCTGTGATGTGACTGTGGCGCATTTTATCACAGTGATGATGCTCAAACAATATATCGTGCAGCTCTACATGACGGAGGTGAAAGCTGCTGATAAATCAGCAGATCTGGATTCAGGATTCCTCTTGCTCTGGCATTAAAGAGCTGATCTGGCTGCAGTTTTAAAGGAGCGCGCTGAAGGGGTTTAGCAGGTATCGCGAGCGGAGCAGTAACGGTTTGTTGCGGTGGCGCTGACAGCTGCTCCCTCAGGCGTGAACCTTGTGCTTGTTTTCAGTTTTGGCTCTGCGGCCACGACGGCAGCTTGAAGCAGCGGTGTGCGCACGGCTCAGACATCTCAGCTATGCTGCTGCAACGTTGCAAAAATGTTCGCCGCGGAACAGACGCCATTGTTTATAGTTAAAGTCAGCTCTGATGGTTCTGGGGCCGCGGAGGGGAGTCCAGACACGTGTTGAATTCTTCGGGCTCGCAGTCATCGTGGCAGAGCTGCACACACTCATTTCAGCAGTCGTATTATATCAAAACCGCCTCTGTTTACACAATCTTACACAAAAGCTGGTCTGCATTACCGTGGGAAGCCCTGCTTAGGTTTCAAAAAGTCTTCTTGATTAATTTGGTCTTTTGTGTCCGTCTTCAGCCAGCAGAGACGACTAGATGAAATATGATGACATTTGACGAGGGGAATGGGGCTAATAAAGAGACCAGAGGACCGTTAATGAGAGATACGTAAAGAAATCTGAAAACGCTTCCTTTTTTACAGCTGGTCAGACGTGGATGGAGAAGGTCCACGAGCCAGCATCCATCAGTACCTCTGACAAATCGGCTTATTTATGAAGACCACTAAAATCCTTCCAGCAGAACCCGAGGCCGCGCCGCGCTCAGGGGACCAATACGCCGCAGCACATCAGCAGGCCCACGCCAAACGCCGAGCGTGAGCTCTTTGAAAGACGGGGGAGGCGACTCAAATACCGTTCTGAGGGCTTTCAGCTGCATATCTCCATGGAGAGACATTCCAATGCCTATCGCCTCCCCCCACTTGGCTCCAGTGGCTCATTCGTTTCCATGTGGAATCTGTTTGTGCAAAGTCAGCACATTCCTGCAGCATCATAACGGAGCCTGATTCCATTTCTCCACCTGAAGGGGGCAATGATTCCATATGATGTTGTGTCCACGTTTGGAATTTAGCACTGGGAATTTGATGGGAACGTTCTTGTACCGAGGCATCACTGGATGTTTGCTGCCACACTTCAGCCTCTTCTGTCTCCTGCAGCTTCTGTTCTCGGTGGGGCCCTGAATCTGATGTTGTACCTCAAACAAGCAGTGGCTCCCAAACCAGGCTCTGACGGCCAGACTGAATATAAAACTCCATAAGTTTCCTCCAAAAAGCCATAAGTTATCTTTTATATCTGCTGCACAGAGTGAATTAGTGACATTTGACTGTAAGCTACACTGTAAAAAAAAAAAAACCTGTTGTTTTTACAGGAAAACGCTGGCAGCTGTGGTTACCAGGGAATTCCTGTAAAAAATACAGCAGCACAGTAGATAACTTTACAGATGTAATATGTAAATGGATTTACAGTGAATGAACCACGGCTGACTCATTAAAAAACTGTTAAATCTACAAAAATAGGCTCTCTTTTTTTGTAGATTTAACAGTTGTAAAGTTATCTACTGCTGCTGTATTTTTTACAGGAATTCTCTGGTAACCACAGCTGCCAGCGTTTTCCTGTAAAAACAACAGGGTTTTTTTTTTTTTTTTTTTTTTGCAGTGTATATTTCTGCGTTTTGGGGCAGTTTATACTGTGATGGTGGTTTTTTCATTTGTTTTTGGTGAGTTGAACTCAAGGTGAAACAGCAGCGTTAGTGCCTGAATACCTACAGTGAATTTTCTTTTTGTCTCAGTATTTTTAAATTTGTGTTCTATGTATTTCCTGTTATACTTTGTGCAGCACTTTGTATGCACCACTGAAAGTGCTGTATCAATAAGTAGTATTTGCCTCCTTGAGTAAATCCAACATAATCCACATATTGCAATAAAATCCTCTATAATTACCCCCCACACAAAAAACCCAATATGAATATTCGCTGCCAAACTGCCAGTTGTTCCCATATTTAACTCACCAAACTGACAATAAAAACTACATTTGTACATATTCATAGTATGCTTTATTTACATTTAAAATAATTACACTGAGATTATAGCAATTATCTTAAAAATGTCATGATTTGTGCATCTCTGGTTGCTTGTGTGCTACTGTTACATTTCATTTAAGGCATGTTATTAAATCATTACATGTCATTTTACCAGGAGTGATTTTGGTTTGGCGGCGAAGCGCTGAAATGTTTTGGAATTTAATGAAACGCTGGTTTCTCTCCATATGACAGAAGAATTCTTAAACATTTCAGCAGAAGCAAAAGTGAAGCCAAGTAGAAGAAAATGAAAACAAAGATGTTATTACAGATCATGTTGTGACTCTTAGAGTTTATGAAATTCAATTTATATTTATGTCGTGCCAAATCACAACAAAGTCACCTCAAAGAGGTGAGGTCTCGACCACATCCACCTCATGGTACGAAGAAGTCCAGTTTCAGCAGTTAGACGCCTTCACAGAGATGTGGAAGACAAAAGGATTTTATTAAAAAGATGTGAAGTTCAAGTTGTAGTTTTTCCAAAAGGCACATGGGAGACTCGAGCCTAGATTTGAAGTATTTTCTCATACTGTTAAAATTATTCAAATAATCATCATCATCTATATTATAATAGCTAAGTGGCCTCTGTGTGTGTGTGTGTGTGTGTGTGTGTGTGTGTGTGTGTGTGTGTGTGTGTGTGTGTGTGTGTGTGTGTGTGTGTGTGTGTGTGTGTGTGTGTGTGTGTGTGTGTGTGTGAGACACTTGACATTTGGTATGTTTATGTATTTTGGGTCAAAGATGAATGTTGCAGAAACAGAAAGTTGATAGGACAAATATTTTTGGAGAAATTAGCAATTTTATCTAACCAGTAAACAAAGGTAAATGGACTGCATTTATATAGCGCTTTTCCATCTGCATCAGGTGCTCAAAGTGCTTTACAATAATGCCTCACATTCACCCTGATGTGAGGCTGCTGCCATACAAGGTCCTCACTACACACCGGGAGCCACCAGGGGATTAAGGACCTTGTGATTTTCTGGACAGGCTGGGATTTGAACTGAGGAGCCTCTGGTCTCAAGCCCAATGTTTAACCACTACACCATCACCTCCCAATGTACATTATGCTGCAATGCACCATGGGAGTTTGACGTTTTGGGATTTAAAATGTTGTTATTGTGGTTCGTGTTCGTTTGACAGCGTTGTTAGTGTTATTGATTTATTGTGTTTTTGTAGTTCAACTGGTTTAGTCAGTTTAGTTAAGTGTCATGCTCCTGGTACCATAAGTGTAGTGCTTTTATTGTGTTCTGCAACATTCTCCATTTGTGAAATTAAAAGCACCTGCTTACAACAGAATGCAGAAAAGACAAAAAGCTCTGCATGCATGTGTGTGTGCGTGCAATTGTGATCCCACACAAACTGTGGAGAGCTGACATTTGCTTTTTGGTATGTTTATGTATTTTGGGTCAAGGATGAATGGCGCCAAGACCAAACGTTTTTTAGAGAAGCTACATATATTAGCAAACAACACTGAACAAAACACATTGATATTTACATTCTGGACTCACATGCCAATCCAGCAGGTGGCAGTAAATCATCTATATATTGCTGCTTGGTGGTTAAATAATTCATCCGTGTAATTGCGCTGAAAGAAAAACAGCATCTTTTTACTTCAGTGTGTGCGCGCAGCTCAGTTCAACATGTACACACACAAACGTACTTATTTAATTTCCATTTTACATGACAGCGAGCTGAGAGAACGGCGATCTAACCACAGCTTTCAGTGTTTTGCACATTGTAACTGAAAGTTCTTTAATTTTTACACACAACAACATGGAGACGATGGCGGGCGTCAACAAACACACAACACTCCATACTTATGGTGCCGTCAGCACAACAACCAAACTATTTGAATACATTTGTATATTCAGATAGAGGCGTGGCCAGGGAGGAGATTGGTGTGTGTGCATGTGTGCTAAATTCCACGTTCAGTGGGATGTATAAACTGAATGTGTGTGGATTCATGCCTACACGCACTTTGATATATCTGAATATATTACGCCTGATTCAGAGTTTTGCGGTACGCCAGCTTTTAGTAGAAAGTCAATGCAAGTCTTTGTACGTGAGGCCCCTGGACACTAAGCACATGAGGCAGGAGCGAGGTCAAAAATGAAACCGTCAAACACGGCAAGGCAAAAACAGAGCAAATTCAAAGGCTGGAACGAGGACAAGAAATCACAACGAACTGGCGGAGAAGTTGTGAACGAATTAACATGTACAAACAGTATGGTAAACCTGTGTCGAGTAGACATTCCTCTGTCTTCCTGTTACTCCACCATTCCACCATTATAATGAATCAAATGAAGACGGTGTCCACAAAAAGGCAGTTCCCCTCACATCATTATTATTATTATTATTATTATTATTATTATTATTATTATTATTACGCTGACTGGCCACAGTGATGAAGCTGGAACCTGAAGAAGCGTCACTGTTTCGAGTTTGTTGGGTGAAACCAACTCTGACGGTTTTTCTGATGATGCCGGTAGAGACGGCGCTCTGATACGCCGCTCTAAGATCTGCTGCAGGTGTTCAGTTGGGTTTGGATCAGAGCGCTTCTGCACAGATGGACCACGTGCCACGAATTCACTTCTCTCTTGTTTTGTGTCAGGAACCAAGTGATGTCGTCGTTGGTGTCGGCAGACGTCAGTCCGGTGGCTTCTTTGGCAGACGTCAGGCTGCAGGATTACCACAAAGCCTACAGCCAGCAGCAGCAGCTGGTGTCGCAGCAACAAGGTACCGCCGCTGACACCGTGTGACCTCATCAGCGCCGCCTGTTTGTGTTGTCGCTCATCCTTTCCTCTCTGTGCCACTCAGGCTGCCTGTACGACGGAGGAAAAGACACTCAGCCGGGCGGTGATGGCGGCTTTGAGCCCTGCAGTTATTTCACAAACCCGTCTGCGTCTCATTCTGCAGGTCAGACTGTGAAAACGTCAGGGGAAGAAAGTCAGGCTTTAAAATCCCTCACAGCACAATTTAAGTCATTATTTTGTCATGAATTACAAAGTAAAATAACCATAGGCGCCGTCAGTGTCTCAGCTGTTATTCTAAGGACACTGCTGAGACAAAATGAAGACTAAGCGGCATCAGAGAGTAACAACTTCAACATGTGACAGCGAGATTCAGTCTGTGTGACACTGTAACACATCATGTGGTCCTCTTTGGGATTCGCCATCTTTATTCTGTATTGAATAGAATAGAATATAAACTTTATTGTCATTGCGCATATATACATACAGCCAAACTTGTCCTCTGCATTTTCAATCAATCAATTTTTTTATATAGCGCCAAATCACAACAAACAGTTGCCCCAAGGCGCTTTATATTGTAAGGCAAGGCCATACAATAATTATGTAAAACCCCAACGGTCAAAACGACCCCCTGTGAGCAAGCACTTGGCTACAGTGGGAAGGAAAAACTCCCTTTTAACAGGAAGAAACCTCCAGCAGAACCAGGCTCAGGGAGGGGCAGTCTTCTGCTGGGACTGGTTGGGGCTGAGGGAGAGAATCAGGAAAAAGACATGCTGTGGAAGAGAGCAGAGATCAATCACTAATGATTAAATGCAGAGTGGTGCATACAGAGCAAAAAGAGAAAGAAAGTGCATCATGGGAACCCCCCAGCAGTCTACGTCTATAGCAGCATAACTAAGGGATGGTTCAGGGTCACCTGATCCAGCCCTAACTATAAGCTTTAGCAAAAAGGAAAGTTTTAAGCCTAATCTTAAAAGTAGAGAGGGTGTCTGTCTCCCTGATCTGAATTGGGAGCTGGTTCCACAGGAGAGGAGCCTGAAAGCTGAAGGCTCTGCCTCCCATTCTACTCTTACAAACCCTAGGAACTACAAGTAAGCCTGCAGTCTGAGAGCGAAGCGCTCTATTGGGGTGATATGGTACTACGAGGTCCCTAAGATAAGATGGGACCTGATTATTCAAAACCTTATAAGTAAGAAGAAGAATATTAAATTCTATTCTAGAATTAACAGGAAGCCAATGAAGAGAGGCCAATATGGGTGAGATATGCTCTCTCCTTCTAGTCCCCGTCAGTACTCTAGCTGCAGCATTTTGAATTAACTGAAGGCTTTTTAGGGAACTTTTAGGACAACCTGATAATAATGAATTACAATAGTCCAGCCTAGAGGAAATAAATGCATGAATTAGTTTTTCAGCATCACTCTGAGACAAGACCTTTCTGATTTTAGAGATATTGCGTAAATGCAAAAAAGCAGTCCTACATATTTGTTTAATATGCGCTTTGAATGACATATCCTGATCAAAATGACTCCAAGATTTCTCACAGTATTACTAGAGGTCAGGGTAATGCCATCCAGAGTAAGGATCTGGTTAGACACCATGTTTCTAAGATTTGTGGGGCCAAGTACAATAACTTCAGTTTTATCTGAGTTTAAAAGCAGGAAATTAGAGGTCATCCATGTCTTTATGTCTGTAAGACAATCCTGCAGTTAGCTAATTGGTGTGTGTCCTCTGGCTTCATGGATAGATAAAGCGGGTATCATCTGTGTAACAATGAAAATTTAAGCAATACCGTCTAATAATACTGCCTAAGGGAAGCATGTATAAATGAATAAAATTGGTCCTAGCACAGAACCTTGAGGAACTCATAATTAACTTTAGTCTGTGAAGAAGATTCCCCATTTACATGAACAAATTGTAATCTATTAGACAAATATGATTCAAACCACCGCAGCGCAGTGCCTTTAATACCTATGGCATGCTCTAATCTCTGTAATAAAATTTTATGGTCAACAGTATCAAAAGCAGCACTGAGGTCTAACAGAACAGCACAGAGATGAGTCCACTGTCCGAGGCCATAAGAAGATCATTTGTAACCTTCACTAATGCTGTTTCTGTACTATGATGAATTCTAAAACCTGACTGAAACTCTTCAAATAGACCATTCCTCTGCAGATGATCAGTTAGCTGTTTTACAACTACCCTTTCAAGAATTTTTGAGAGAAAAGGAAGGTTGGAGATTGGCCTATAATTAGCTAAGATAGCTGGGTCAAGTGATGGCTTTTTAAGTAATGGTTTAATTACTGCCACCTTAAAAGCCTGTGGTACATAGCCAACTAATAAAGATAGATTGATCATATTTAAGATCGAAGCATTAAATAATGGTAGGGCTTCCTTGAGCAGCCTGGTAGGAATGGGGTCTAATAAACATGTTGATGGTTTGATGAAGTAACTAATGAAAATAACTCAGACAGAACAATCGGAGAGAAAGAGTCTAACCAAATACAGGCATCACTGAAAGCAGCCAAAGATAACGATATGTCTTTGGGATGGTTATGAGTAATTTTTTCTCTAATAGTTAAATTTTGTTAGCAAAGAAAGTCTGAAGTCATTACTAGTTAAAGTTAATGGAATACTCAGCTCAATAGAGCTCTGACTCTTTGTCAGCCTGGCTACAGTGCTGAAAAGAAACCTGGGGTTGTTCTTATTTTCTTCAATTAGTGATGAGTAGTAAGATGTCCTAGGATTTTGCCATCCTAGTTACAATTAGACACAATCTAACCACTAGGGGCAGTGAGCAGCCACAGTCCGGCACCCGGGGACCAACACCAGATGTAGAGACGCTGCCTCGGTCAGGGGCAGAGAAAGGAGCAGACCCTAAATAAGCATGTTGTTGATTGTGGGAGGAAACCGGAGGAAACCCACACACACAGGGAGAACATGCAAACTCCACACAAAAAGGCTGGGAATCAATCCCACGGCCTTCTTGCTGTGAGGCACAAGTGCTAACCACTAACCACCATGCCGCCCCATTCTATTCTACAACCTCAGTTCCAATGAAGTTGGGATGTTGTGTAAAATGTGAATAAAAACAGAACCCAATGATTTGCAAATCCTCTTCAACCTATATTCAACTGAATACACCACAAAGACAAGATATTTAATGTTCAAACTGATAAACTTTATTGTTTTTGTGCAAATATTTGCTCATTTTGAAATGGATGCCTGCAACATGTTTCAAAAAAGCTGGGACAGTGGTATGTTTACCACTGTGTTACATCACCTTTCCTTCTAACAACACTCAATAAGCGTTTGGGAACTGAGGACACACATGGTTGGGTATAAAAGGACCATCCCCAAAAGTCTCAGCCATTCACAAGCAAAAATGGCGTGAGGATCACCACTTTGTGAACAACTGCATGACAAAAATAGTCACGCAGTTTAAGAACAATGTTTCTCAATGTTCAATTGCAAGGAATTTAGGGATTCCATCATCTACAGTCCATAATATAATCACAAAATTCAGAGAATCTGGAATCTGTGATGTAACACACTGTGGATAGAATCTGTGATGTAACACACAACCCACATTTTGATGCATGAAGTGATGGATTAGATTAAATAATCATCTCCTCTAGGTTTTAAATACTGTAACTCAAATCTGATAAATAAAGAGAATAAACTCATTCAGATCTGGTGAACAGGAAAAAAAAAAATCTTTGTTTTGTCTGTGTAATATCCCAAAGATGTGTCTGCCACCTGCTGGATGCTCAGGGGAACCTTGGTTGATGGTGGATTAGAAGCAGGTGTGGTTGTCATTCACAGACCGGCCCATTTCTGCACTGAAATGTACTCAGTCAGAGAAATAAGTTACTAAAATGCTACTAAAATAAATAACTTTGAGTATTTCACAGCGGTTTTGTTCTAAACTTGAAGAACAGAGTCACAAATCATCACAACCTTGCAGAAGGGATTTTGTCTTCATCTTTTACTGAGCAGGTGGCTCAGCGGATAAGGGGCTGGCCTGACGATATGTACACCTGCGTTTGAATCCTGCTCATGCTACCTGTCTGTGCCTTTGTACAAGACACTTTGTATTTTCCAGAGTAAAAGTTGTAGTTATTGTACTAGTTTGTGAGCTCTCACAACTTATACTCCATTGTAACTTGTATAGTGAAAAAAAATCATGCATTTGATCCAATAATAATTATTTATGTCTGACTTTTCCAGTTATCAAAGCACAAAACAAAATAAACAGCAATAATAAAAGTACAACAAAAAGCCAAAATTAAACAGGTGATGATGCTTTCAAAATGGTGTTACTTGAATTTATTTTTTCCTCTTCAAGAGTTTGTTTGTTTTTTGTTTTTTTTTGATAGGTGTGACTTATACTTTAAAAACTATTGTAATCACATTGTCTTAAAACACCCATCTGAAAAAATGGATACTAGCTTTGGCTGTGGAAGTTAATGTGAAGCATCATTGTAAAGCACCATGTGCACTAGTGTGACAGAAATGCAGCCCTCTTCCTTCAGTCTTTCCTTGTCACTTTCACCATGTCTGGTTTGAAGTTGTGTGGAGCTGTAGATGACCTTGTTTTTCAGTTTCCCTTCCAAGCCCTCAGTCCAGTGGCCAGCAGCTGTTTCGAAAGCCTAGGTCTAGTAGCCAACAAAGCCTAGGTCTAGTAGCCAACAAAGCATAGATCTAGTAGCCAACAAAGCATAGATCTAGTAGCCAACAAAGCCTAGGTCTAGTAGCCAACAAAGCATAGATCTAGTAGCCAACAAAGCATAGATCTAGTAGCCAACAAAGCCTAGGTCTAGTAGCCAACAAAGCCTAGGTCTAGTAGCCAACAAAGCATAGATCTAGTAGCCAACAAAGCCTAGGTCTAGTAGCCAACAAAGCATAGATCTAGTAGCCAACAAAGCATAGATCTAGTAGCCAACAAAGCCTAGGTCTAGTAGCCAACAAAGCATAGATCTAGTAGCCAACAAAGCATAGATCTAGTAGCCAACAAAGCCTAGGTCTAGTAGCCAACAAAGCATAGATCTAGTAGCCAACAAAGCGTAGGTCTAGTAGCCAACAAAGCCTAGGTCTAGTAGCCAACAAAGCATAGATCTAGTAGCCAACAAAGCCTAGGTCTGGTGGCCACCACAACTTGTATCATAAAACAGGCGGACTTTATTAGTTTTGTAAATACTGATGAAAAATGCCATCTCAAAGTGTAGATGTTTTATATTTTTAATATAAACATTTTTTCTTTCTTTTTTCCCCAGGGTTTGACTTGTTGCAGGATCTGCAGGGTCAGGCCGGAGGCGGCTGCTCTCCGTGTCCGGATGAAAGCTTCCTCTTCCAGGCGGGAGGTGTGGACCGCTGTCTCAGTCAGATCTACTCCATCTACCTGGACTCCTGATGCCAAACCAGGAACATATGGCCTCCTGTGATGCCGACTGGGCAACTTAAGGTGGCGCTGTTTCATTGTCATAGCTTTGGCCTTTCTTACCTCTGGCAAAGGAAACAAGTGAACGTACAGATGCACGTGTAAGGACGTTTTCCTGGAGGTGGCGCTGACAGCCAGCCTGCAGACTGAACGGTGGCAGTAGCAGTGACTTTTATTCCGATGATCCCACTTGGATCTGGATAAGACGAGCTACAGCGCTCTATTTCTGTTTTTCATCCCTGGTGGCAGTGGTGTTATTTTTGCCTCTGCAGCAGCTCAAACTCCAGGAAACCTGGATATTTCTATCTGCAAAAGGCTATTTAAAGACATTGTTAAAGTGCATTTTAATGTCAGATCAGCGTGTGTGTGTGTGTGTGTGTGTGTGTGTGTGTGTGTGTGTGTGTGTGTGTGTGTGTGTGTGTGTGTGTGTGTGTGTGTGTGTGTGTGTGTGTGTGTGTGTGTGTGTGTGTGTGTGTGTGTTGTGCATTTGTTTTCATGACAATACAGGACATTTTTATGATAACACACCTTCAATATTAGGACACTGATAAAAATGAGGACATTTTCCATGTCCTCATTTTCTGAGCACTCTAAAACATTCAAAACTCTGTCGCTCCCCAACATGCTCCTAGACCAAAAAAGATGTCATAAAATATAACAATTTTTGGAAAGTAAGTGTGTTTAGCGTTTTTGCTCATCTTCAATTTCACAGCCTAGTGGCCAGTTTTTGGAACTCAACACACTTTTCACACACTTTCAGTGTGATGTTATTGTATTCATACATAAGTCACGTAGTGTCCTCATATGTAGCATCAAAATCCAGTTTGACCGATATCAAGATTCAAGATTAGTTTATTTGCCTTTTGTAGTTAAAAAAAAACACATAGGAAATGGTTGTGCAAAAAGCTCCGTGCATCACACACAAGAAAACAACATTAGACAGACATGGAACAAATTATCACATAAAGACACATTGACACTGTGAAATACAAGGTACAGAGATCAAGTCAAAAAGTTAAGATCAAATAAATTAAATTAAATTAAATATATAATCCTCACCAAAAACTCAACAGATGGACATGTTCCTGTAAGTATGGGTTTGATTCCCAGGCCTCTAGGACCTTGGGAAAGGCATGTTCCCATTTTTTACATTTCTGTCATATGTCCTGATATGTCATGAAAACGTGTGTGTGTGTGTGTGTGTGTGTGTGTGTGTGTGTGTGTGTGTGTGTGTGTGTGTGTGTGTGTGTGTGTGTGTGTGTGTGTGTGTGTGTGTGTGTGTGTGTGTGTGTGTGTGTGTGTGTGTATACATTAATCTTCCACATCACTGGCATCATTTTTAATCATTGCATAACTGAAACACATTGTTCCTATTGTCCCATCTCAACTATCAGAGTTAAAGAGCAACTTTCTATCTCTGTTACTTCAGCGGCTGCAGCTGAAATTTGAGTTTGTTGGGAGACAAATAAGTGGATCACAATGAAGAAAATGCACAACTTCTCTGTTCTTGTTTTTTCTCCTCAACCCCGAGTGACAAGTGCTGAAAACGACCCCACAGGCTTCACTCCTGATCCACAGTGTATCCACCGTGATCCTGAACAGGATGCAAGACTTCAGAGGTCAGGTTGTCCCGCCTGAAGTCTGATCTGTGTCCGCTTGCTTCAGCGTCTTTATTCTTGTACAGTTATTTTCTACATTTAGAGAGAGGTGCGTGTTGTTTACAGCCATCTGCACTCTTTCCGACCAAACTGGATGTTTACACAATTTTTTACTGAGTCACATTTAATTCAACAATGTTTAGATTGTATGAAAATAGGCCCTCTTTTATATTGAAATAAAATCTATTTGTATAAACTTTAAAGACTTGTTCTTATTTGCAGTGTTTAAATCTGTGAACATTTTTCTAAATCCTTTGCAACACTGCCGCCTGCTGACAATATGATGGAGGTACAATGCAAAGAAGCCAATTGTGAACAATTTTTTTAAATTAATAAAACAGATTGTTACTAATGTTTAAACATTTCTCAATTTGATAATTCTGCTTAAAAAATATAAATGCTGACATCCCACACTGGTGTCATAAACTGAGAATTGTTCTGTTTGTTCTCCTCCCGGGTCCTTCACCTCATTTCCATCAAATTTTGTAAGTAGATAACAGTCAGATCAAGCACCCCCCCACCCCCCCACCCCCCCGCCCATGTCCACCAAACCTGGCACTCACACAGTACATTGGTTTTGGACAGAGGACGGATCCATTGCCAACATCACTGATCATTGATCATTATGATCAATCTATCTTTGTTAGTTGGTTATGTACCACAGGCCTTTAAGGTGGCAGTAATTAAACCATTACTTAAAAAGCCATCACTTGACCCAGCTATCTTAGCTAATTATAGGCCAATCTCCAACCTTCCTTTTCTCTCAAAGATTCTTGAGAGGGTAGTTGTAAAACAGCTAACTGATCACCTGCAGAGGAAAGGTCTATTTGAAGAGTTTCAGTCAGGTTTTAGAATTCATCATAGTACAGAAACAGCATTAGTGAAGGTTACAAATGATCTTCTTATGGCCTCGGACAGTGGACTCATCTCTGTGCTTGTTCTGTTGGACCTCAGTGCTGCTTTTGATACTGTTGACCATAAAATTTTATTACAGAGATTAGAGCATGCCATAGGTATTAAAGGCACTGCGCTGCGATGGTTTGAATCATATTTGTCTAATAGATTACAGTTTGTTCATGTAAATGGGGAATCTTCTTCACAGACTAAAGTTAATTATGGAGTTCCACAAGGTTCTGTGCTAGGACCAATTTTATTCACTTTATACATGCTTCCCTTGGGCAGTATTATTAGACGGTATTGCTTAAATTTTCATTGTTACGCAGATGATACCCAGCTTTATCTATCCATTTCTTAGCCGATTTAGCATGGCGGCTTCTCCTGTCTCTCCCGCACTTTTCTGATGCCCATATTCCAGGTATTCAGCAGTACTTGGGAGACCTGGGCCAGTCTGCTAAATCATGTCTTCGAAACCTGGGTGTCATTTTTGACAAAGACATGTCTTTGGTACAGCATTGTAAACAGCTGATGAGGAATTGCTTCTTTCAATTAAGAAACATCTCTAAGCTCAGGAAAATGGTGTCATGAAATGATTTAGAGCTTATTATTCATGCTTTTGTGTCAACACGTTTAGACTACTGTAACAGTTTGTTTTCATGTCTAAACAAGAAGGAGTTGCGTCGACTGCAGTTGGTACAGAACTCTGCAGCAAGAATTCTGACACAAGCTAACAGAAGGACTCACATTTCCCCAGTTTTAAAGGAGCTTCATTGGCTGCCAGTGTCCTTCAGGATCAATTTTAAAATTTTGGTTTTAACTTTTAGAGCTCTACATGGCCAGGCGCCTCCCTATATCTGTGACCTCATCCAGCCTTATGCCCCTGCCAGGGCTTTGAGGTCTGTGGACCAAAATCTGTTGATGGTTCCTCGCACCCATTTTGCAACCAGAGGAGAGCGATCCTTCCAGGCTGTTGCTCCCAGGCTTTGGAATGGTCTCCCGCTCTCTCTGCGCTCACTGGACTCTGTCGATACTTTTAAAAGCCAACTTAAGACTTTCTTTTTTACTCAAGCGTTTGCTTAGCTTTCAGGCTGCTCTGTGATCCTATGTTATGTTTTATGTTTTTATGTCTCGGCCATTGTCTGATGTTTTGTGTGGTGTACTCTGCTTTTATGTTGTGACGCACCTTCTGGCTCTTGTCTGTGAAAGGTGCTATATAAATAACATTTACTTACTTACTTACACTGGACATTGATCTCTATGTAACACTGGACATTGATCTCTATGTAACACTGGACACTGATCTCTATGTAACACTGGACATTGATCTCTATGTAACACTGGACACTGATCTCTATGTAACACTGGACATTGATCTCTATGTAACACTGGACACTGATCTCTATATAACACTGGACACTGATCTCTATATAACACTGGAAACTGATCTCTATATAACACTGGACATTGATCTCTATGTAACACTGGACACTGATCTCTATATAACACTGGACATTGATCTCTATGTAACACTGGACACTGATCTCTATATAACACTGGACACTGATTTCTGTGTAACACTGGACACTGATCTCTATGTAACACTGGACATTGATCTCTATGTAACACTGGACACTGATCTCTATATAACACTGGACACTGATCTCTATATAACACTGGACACTGATCTCTATATAACACTGGACATTGATCTCTATGTAACACTGGACACTGATCTCTATATAACACTGGACACTGATCTCTATGTAACACTGGACATTGATCTCTATGTAACACTGGACACTGATCTCTATATAACACTGGACACTGATTTCTGTGTAACACTGGACACTGATTTCTGTGTAACACTGGACACTGATCTCTATGTAACATTGGACATTGATCTCTATATAACACTGGACACTGATTTCTATATAACACTGGACACTGATTTCTGTGTAACACTGGACACTGATCTCTATGTAACACTGGACATTGATCTCTATGTAACACTGGACACTGATCTCTATATAACACTGGACACTGATTTCTGTGTAACACTGGACACTGATCTCTATGTAACACTGGACATTGATCTCTATGTAACACTGGACACTGATCTCTATATAACACTGGACACTGATTTCTGTGTAACACTGGACACTGATCTCTATGTAACACTGGACATTGATCTCTATGTAACACTGGACACTGATCTCTATATAACACTGGACACTGATCTCTATATAACACTGGACATTGATCTCTATGTAACACTGGACACTGATCTCTATATAACACTGGACACTGATCTCTATGTAACACTGGACATTGATCTCTATGTAACACTGGACACTGATCTCTATATAACACTGGACACTGATTTCTGTGTAACACTGGACACTGATTTCTGTGTAACACTGGACACTGATCTCTATGTAACATTGGACATTGATCTCTATATAACACTGGACACTGATTTCTATATAACACTGGACACTGATTTCTATATAACACTGGAAACTGATCTCTATATAACACTGGACACTGATCTCTATATAACACTGGAAACTGATCTCTATATAACACTGGACACTGATCTCTGTGTAACACTGGACACTGATCTTTATCTCGATTGTTCTGTCAGAGGTATTTTCATTAGTCACTTCCTCCAAATCATCAACATGTCTATTAGACCCCATTCCTACCAGCCTGCTCAAGGAAGCCCTACCATTAATTAATGCTTCGATCTTAAATATGATCAATCTATCTTTATTAGTTGGCTATGTACCACAGGCTTTTAAGGTGGCGGTAATTAAACCATTACTTAAAAAGCCATCACTTGACTCAGCAATCTTAGCTAATTATAGTCCAATCTCCAACCTTCCTTTTCTCTCAAAAATTCTTGAAAGGGTAGTTGTTAAACAACTAACTGATCATCTACAGAGGAATGGTCTATTTGAAGAGTTTCAGTCCGTTTTCAGAATTCATCATAGTACAGAAACAGCATTAGTGAAGGTTACAAATGATCTTATGGCCTCAGACAGTGGACTCATCTCTGTGCTTGTTCTGTTAGACCTCAGTGCAGCTTTTGATACTGTTGACCATAAAATTTTATTACAGAGATTAGAGCATGCCATAGGTATTAAAGGCACTGCGCTGCAGTGGTTTGAATCATATTTATCTAGTAGTTTACAATTTGTTCATGTAAATGGGGAGTCTTCTTCATGGACTAAGGTTAATTATGGAGTTCCACAAGGTTCTGTGCTAGGACCAATTTTATTCACTTTATACATGCTTCAATTAGGCAGTAATATTAGAAAGCATTGCTTAAATTTTCATTTTTACGCAGATGATACCCAGCTTTATCTATCCATGAAGCCAGAGGACACACACCAATTAGTTAAACTGCAGGAATGTCTTACAGACATAAAGATATGGATGACCTCTAATTTCCTGCTTTTAAATTCAGATAAAACTGAAGTTATTGTACTTGGCCCCACAAATCTTATAAACATGGTGTCTAACCAGATCCTTACTCTGGATGGCATTACCCTGACCTCCAGTAATACTGTGAGAAATTTTGGAGTCATTTTTGATCAGGATATGTCCTAAAATGTGCATATTAAGCAAATATGTAGGACTGCTTTTTTGCATTTGCGCAATATCTCTAAAATTAGAAAGGTCTTGTCTCAGAGTGATGCTGAAAAGCTAATTCATGCATTTATTTCCTCTAGGCTGGACTATTGTAATTCATTATTATCAGGTTGTCCTAGAAGTTCCCAGAAAAGCCTTCAGTTAATTCAAAATGCTGCAGCTAGAGTACTGACAGGGACTAGAAGGAGAGAGCATATCTCACCCATATTGGCCTCTCTTCATTGGCTTCCTGTTAATTCTAGAATAGAATTTAAAATTCTTCTTCTTCCTTATAAGGTTTTGAATAATCAGGTCCCATCTTATCTTAGGGACCTCATAGTACCATATCACCCCAATAGAGCGCTTCGCTCTCAGACTGCAGACTTACTTGTAGTTCCTAGGGTTTGTAAGAGTAGAATGGGAGGCAGAGCCTTCAGCTTTCAGGCTCCTCTCCTGTGGAACCAGCTCCCAATTCGGATCAGGGAGACAGACACTGTCTCTACTTTTAAGATTAGGCTTAAAACTTTCCTTTTTGCTAAAGCTTATAGTTAGGGCTGGATCAGGTGACCCTGAACCATCCCTTAGTTATGCTGCTATAGAGTTAGACTGCTGGGGGGTTCCCATGATGCACTGAGTGTTTCTTTCTCTTTTTGCTCTGTATGCACCACTCTGCATTTAATCATTAGTGATTGATCTCTGCTTTCTTCCACAGCATGTCTTTTTCCTGGTTCTCTCCCTCAGCCCCAACCAGTCCCAGCAGAAGACTGCCCCTCCCTGAGCCTGGTTCTGCTGGAGGTTTCTTCCTGTTAAAAGGGAGTTTTTCCTTCCCGCTGTCGCCAAGTGCTTGCTTTTTCTGTAATTATTGTATGGCTTTTGCCTTGCAATATAAAGCGCCTTGGGGCAACTGTTTGTTGTGATTTGGCGCTATATAAAAAAATTGATTTGAATTGATTTGATATATAACACTGGACATTGATCTCTATGTAACACTGGACATTGATCTCTATATCAAAATCAAATCAAATCAGTGCCAGGTCCACTGTCTGAGGCCATAAGATCATTTGTAACCTTCACTAATGCTGTTTCTGTACTATGATGAATTCTGAAAACGGACTGAAACTCTTCAAATAGACCATTCCTCTGTAGATGATCAGTTAGCTGTTTTACAACTACCCTTTCAAGAATTTTTGAGAGAAAAGGAAGGTTGGAGATTGGCCTATAATTAGCTAAGATAGCTGGGTCAAGTGATGGCTTTTTAAGTAATGGTTTAATTACTGCCAGCTTAAAAGCCTGTGGTATCAGGCGTGGCACAAACTGTAGGACACAACTGCAAACTCACACGACTGATAAAGTTCAAAGGGGATTTAATTGGCTCAACAGGTAGGTAGTCGGTACACGTGTGGTCCAGTAGCGTGGCAGAGGTAGCAGGCAGACAAGAAACAGAGGCGTAGTCAAAAGCAGGCACAGGTCAAAATACACAGCGTAAGGGCAATCAGAGGCAAGACAAAACTCGAGGTCAGAAACAGGCAATGTCAAAATACTGTTAAGCTGGACAAAACAAGACGTGAGATAGAGGCTGGAAAGTGACAAAGTCAACGATCTGGCGATGAGCTGTGAGACTGTGAGGACTTAAATAACCGGTGGTGTAATCAGTGAAACAAGATGCAGGTGTCAGAGAAAGTTCTGGAAGGGACGTGAGCGGGGAAGACAAAGACTGTGCACAGTGCAAGAAAGTGAAGGCAGAAAAACACAGAGTGGAGTGATGAAAGAGACAAAGACACGTGAGCAGGTGTAAGAGTGGAAGTGGAAGAAAACACAGAGCAAAAAGAGTCATAGTGACAGACAAAGACACAAGAGCAATCAAAACAGAAACCATGGACAGAATAAAATGCAACTATAACCAGGATCAGGAACCGAACATGAGAACTGAAAACAAAACCTGACATTAAAACATAACTGAAATCATGAATGAGATGAGCAAAAATAAACTACTGACAAACAGAGAATAAATAAACCAGATCAATCAATCAATCAATTTTTTTATATAGCGCCAAATCACAACAAACAGTTGCCCCAAGGCGCTTTATATTGTAAGGCAAGGCCATACAATAATTATGTAAAACCCCAACGGTCAAAACGACCCCCTGTGAGCAAGCACTTGGCTACAGTGGGAAGGAAAAACTCCCTTTTAACAGGAAGAAACCTCCAGCAGAACCAGGCTCAGGGAGGGGCAGTCTTCTGCTGGGACTGGTTGGGGCTGAGGGAGAGAACCAGGAAAAGACATGCTGTGGAGGGAAGCAGAGATCGATCACTAATGATTAAATGCAGAGTGGTGCATACAGAGCAAAAAGAGAAAGAAACAGTGCATCATGGGAACCCCCCAGCAGTCTACGTCTATAGCAGCATAACTAAGGGATGGTTCAGGGTCACCCGATCCAGCCCTAACTATAAGCTTTAGCAAAAAGGAAAGTTTTAAGCCTAATCTTAAAAGTAGAGAGGGTGTCTGTCTCCCTGATCTGAATTGGGAGCTGGTTCCACAGGAGAGGAGCCTGAAAGCTGAAGGCTCTGCCTCCCATTCTACTCTTACAAACCCTAGGAACTACAAGTAAGCCTGCAGTCTGAGAGCGAAGCGCTCTATTGGGGTGATATGGTACTACGAGGTCCCTAAGATAAGATGGGACCTGATTATTCAAAACCTTATAAGTAAGAAGAAGAATTTTTAAATCTATTCTAGAATTAACAGGAAGCCAATGAAGAGAGGCCAATATGGGTGAGATATGCTCTCTCCTTCTAGTCCCCGTCAGTACTCTAGCTGCAGCATTTTGAATTAACTGAAGGCTTTTTAGGGAACTTTTAGGACAACCTGATAATAATGAATTACAATAGTCCAGCCTAGAGGAAATAAATGCATGAATTAGTTTTTCAGCATCACTCTGAGACAAGACCTTTCTGATTTTAGAGATATTGCGTAAATGCAAAAAAGCAGTCCTACATATTTGTTTAATATGCGCTTTGAATGACATATCCTGATCAAAAATGACTCCAAGATTTCTCACAGTATTACTAGAGGTCAGGGTAATGCCATCCAGAGTAAGGATCTGGTTAGACACCATGTTTCTAAGATTTGTGGGGCCAAGTACAATAACTTCAGTTTTATCTGAGTTTAAAAGCAGGAAATTAGAGGTCATCCATGTCTTTATGTCTGTAAGACAATCCTGCAGTTTAGCTAATTGGTGTGTGTCCTCTGGCTTCATGGATAGATAAAGCTGGGTATCATCTGCGTAACAATGAAAATTTAAGCAATACCGTCTAATAATACTGCCTAAGGGAAGCATGTATAAAGTGAATAAAATTGGTCCTAGCACAGAACCTTGTGGAACTCCATAATTAACTTTAGTCTGTGAAGAAGATTCCCCATTTACATGAACAAATTGTAATCTATTAGACAAATATGATTCAAACCACCGCAGCGCAGTGCCTTTAATACCTATGGCATGCTCTAATCTCTGTAATAAAATGTTATGGTCAACAGTATCAAAAGCAGCACTAAGGTCCAACAGAACAAGCACAGAGACGAGTCCACTGTCCGAGGCCATAAGAAGATCATTTGTAACCTTCACTAATGCTGTTTCTGTACTATGATGATGACTACAGAATAATGCAATTAATGAAACAAGATAACTGATAAACAGAAGGTGCAATAAATAACAAATTGAACATACAGAAAAGAAGCACTGAAAATAAGCAGTAACAAAACCCTGTGACTAAAGCACAATATAATAAATGTGATAAACAGAATGAACCTAAGACTAAAGCAACTAAGGGATCAAGAGTGAAAACAAATAATAAACAATAAAGCAAAACTAAATACGTGGCAAGCCCATGATACATCAAAAATAAATAAAAACAAGACAAACATAACTGAAGCATGACGATGGCAACCTGATATCATATAAATAAAACACAAGATTCAGGACATGAACCCATCATGGGCAGAAACATGACATGTGGTACATAGCCAACTAATAAAGATAGATTGATCAAATTTAAAATCGTAGCATTAATTAATGGTAGGGCTTCCTTGAGCAGCCTGGTAGGAATGGGGTCTAATAGACATGTTGATGGTTTGGAGGAAGTAACTAATGAAAATAACTCAGACAGAACAATTGGAGAGAAAGAGTCTAACCAAATACCAGCATCACTGAAAGCAGCCAAAGATAACGATACGTCTTTGGGATGGTTCTGAGTAATTTTTTCTCTAATAGTTAAAATTTTTTTAGCAAAGAAAGTCATGAAGTCATTACTAGTTAAAGTTAAAGGAATACTCGGCTCAATAGAGCTCTGGCTCTTTGTCAGCCTGGCTACAGTGCTGAAAAGAAACCTGGGGTTGTTCTTATTTTCTTCAATTAGTGATGAGTAGTAAGATGTCCTAGCTTTACGGAGGGCTTTTTTATAGAGCAACAGACTCTTTTTCCAGGCTAAGTGAAGATCTTCTAAATTAGTGAGATGCCATTTCCTCTCCAACTTACGGGTTATCTGCTTTAAGCTGCGAGTTTGTGAGTTATACCACGGAGTCAGGCACTTCTGATTTAAAGCTCTCTTTTTCAGAGGAGCTACAGCATCCAAAGTTGTCTTCAGTGAGGATGTACAACTATTGACGAGATACTCTATCTCACAGAGTTTAGGTAGCTACTCTGCACTGTGTTGGTATATGGCATTAGAGAACATAAAGAAGGAATCATATCCTTAAACCTAGTTACAGCGCTTTCTGAAAGACTTCTAGTGTAATGAAACTTATTCCCCACTGCTGGGTAGTCCATCAGAGTAAATGTAAATGTTATTAAGAAATGATCAGACAGAAGGGAGTTTTCAGGGAATACTGTTAAGTCCGCCTCGGCCCGTGCTATGAGCATTCTGGCAGTTAGTGTGACTCGGGGGTGTTGACTCATTTAAACTAACATATTCATCCTGCTGTAACCAGGTTTCTGTAAGGCAGAATAAATCAATATGTTGATCAATTATTATATCATTTACTAACAGGGACTTAGAAGAGAGAGACCTAATGTTTAATAGACCACATTTAACTGTTTTAGTCTGTGGTGCAGTTGAAGGTGCTATATTATTTTTTCTTTTTGAATTTTTATGCTTAAATAGATTTTTGCTGGTTATTGGTGGTCTGGGAGCAGGCACCGTCTCTACGGGGATGGGGTAATGAGGGGATGGCAGGGGGAGAGAAGCTGCAGAGAGGTGTGTAAGACTGCAACCCTGCTTCCTGGTCCCAACCCTGGATAGTTACGGTTTGGAGGATTTAAGAAAATTGGCCAGATTTCTAGAAATGAGAGCTGCTCCATCCAAAGTGGGATGGATGCCGTCTCTCCTAACAAGACCAGGTTTTCCCCAGAAGCTTTGCCAATTATCTATGAAGCCCACCTCATTTTTTGGACACCACTCAGACAGCCAGCAATTCAAGGAGAACATGCGGCTAAACGTCACCCCCGGTCCGATTGGGGAGGGGCCCAGAGAAAACTACAGAGTCCGACATTGTTTTTGCAAAGTTACACACCGATTCAATGTTAATTTTAGTGACCTCCGATTGGCGTAACCGGGTGTCATTACTGCCGACGTGAATTACAATCTTACCAAATTTACGCTTAGCCGTAGCCAGCAGTTTCAAATTTCCTTCAATGTCGCCTGCTCTGGCCCCCGGAAGACAATTGACTATGGTTGCTGGTGTCGCTAACTTCACATTTCTCAAAACAGAGTCGCCAATAACCAGAGTTTGATCCTCGATGGGTGTGTCGCCGAGTGGGGAAAAACGGTTAGAAATGTGAATGGGTTGGTGGTGTACACGGGGCTTCTGTTTAGGGCTACGCTTCCTCCTCACAGTCACCCAGTCGGCCTGCTTTCCCGGCTGCTCGGGATCTGCTGGAAGGGAACTAACGGCGGCTAAGCTACCTTGCTCCGCACCGACTACAGGGGCCTGGCTAGCTGTAGAATTTTCCACGGTGCGGAGCCGAGTCTCCAATTCGCCCAGCCTGGCCTCTAAAGCTACGAATAAGCTACACTTATTACAAGTACCATTACTGCTAAAGGAGGACGAGGAATAACTAAACATTTCACACCCAGAGCAGAAAAGTGCAGGAGAGACAGGAGAAGCCGCCATGCTAAACCGGCTAAGAGCTAGCAGCTGATCTCTATGTAACACTGGACATTGATCTCTATATAACACTGGACATTGATCTCTATGTAACACTGGACATTGATCTCTATATAACGCTGGACACTGATCTCTATATAACACTGGACACTGATCTCTATGTAACACTGGACATTGATCTCTATATAACACTGGATATTGATCTCTATGTTACACTGTACATTAATATCTATATAACACTGGACACTGATCTCTATATAACACTGGACATTGATCTCTATATAACACTGGACACTGATCTCTATGTAACACTGGACATTGAACTCTATATAACACTGGACACTGATCTCTATATAACACTGGACATTGAACTCTATATAACACTGGACACTGATCTCTATATAACACTGGACATTGATCTCTATATAACACTGGACACTGATCTCTATATAACACTGGACACTGATCTCTATGTAACACTGGACATTGATCTCTATATAACACATGACACTGATGTCTATATACCACTGGACACTGATCTCTATGTAACACTGGACACTGATCTCTATGTAACACTGGATTTGTTGGGGAAAGTGTAATGCACAGACCCACAACAGGGGGCGCAAATGAACGGTCAATAGATAATCCTGGTACCCGACCAGGCTTGTCGGGGTGTCGCTGGTAGAACTCGGCAAGGAGGGCCGGATCCAGGATGAAGCTCCTTTTCACCCAGGAGCGTTCTTCAGGTCCGTAACCCTCCCAGTCCACCAGATACTGGAGACCCCGACCCCGCCGGCGAACATCCAAGAGCCTGCGGACTGTCCACGCAGGCTCGCCGTCGATGATGCGGGCAGGAGGCGGCGCCGGTCCGGAGGTGCAGAGGTCCGAGGTGTGGTATGGCTTCAATTTGGAGACATGAAACACGGGATGAATCCGCAGTGAAGCTGGGAGTTTCAGCTTCATTGCGGCTGGACTGATGACTTTAGTGATCTTGAAGGGTCCGATGTATCTGTCCATGAGTTTTGGTGACTCCATGTTGAGAGGAATGTTCTTGGTTGAAAGCCAGACCTCCTGCACGGGCTGATAGTCTGGGGCCAGGGCGCGTCGGCGGTCTGCATGGCTCTTCACCCTCGTCCGGGCTTTCAGCAGGGCAGAGCGGGCTGTACGTCACACCCGACGGCACCTCCTGAGGTGGGCCTGGACCGAGGAAACCCCGACCTCTCCCTCCACAGCCGGAAACAATGGGGGCTGGGACCCCAAACATGCTTCAAATGGGGAGAGGCCGATTGCTGATGAAACTTGACTGTTATGAGCGTACTCGATCCAGGCCAGATGTTGACTCCAGGCCATCGGGTGCGTGGAGGTCAAACACCGTAGGGCCTGTTCTAGCTCTTGATTAGCCCGCTCTGCTTGTCCGTTGGTCTGTTGGTGGTACCCAGACGAAAGGCTCACGGTGGCCCCCAGTTCCCTACAGAAACTCCTCCAGACTTGCAAGGAGAACTGGGGACCACGATCCGAGACGATGTTCGCAGGGATACCATGCAGACGTATGACGTGGTGGACCAGGAGGTCTGCAGTCTCCTGGGCCGTCGGGAGCTTCGGGAGGGCCATGAAGTGGGCCGCCTTGGAGAACCGGTCCACTATCGTCAGGATGGTTGTCATTCCCTGGGACGCAGGGAGACCCGTGACGAAGTCCAGGCCAATGTGGGACCAGGGGTGATGAGGCACTGGCAGCGGCTGGAGGAGTCCCTTCTCTGGTTGGTGGACTGCCTTGCCCCTGGCACAGGTGGTACAGGCCCGGACATACTCCTGGACGTCAGCTTCCAAAGACGCCTACCAGAACCGCTGCCGGACAACTGCCACGGTCCTTCACACCCCTGGATGGCAGGTGAGCTTAGAACCGTGACAGAAGTCCAAAACTGCAGTCCTAGCGTCTGGTGGGACCTACAAACGGTTAGGTGGTCCACCGCCGGGGTCCAGGTGACATGTCAGGGCCTCCCTGACGATGTTCTCCATGTCCCATGTCAGTGTGGCGATGATAGTGGACTCCGGGATGATGTTTTCTGGTGGATCTGACAGCTCCGCTTTGACTTCTTCTTCATGCACCCGGGACAGTGCATCTGACCGCTGGTTCTTAGTCCCAGGGTGATAGGTGATCCTGAAGTCAAAACGTCCAAAAAAGAGAGACCAACGGGCTTCCCTGGGGTTCAGACGCTTAGCGGTCTGGATGTACTCCAGGTTCCGATGGTCGGTGAAAACCGTGAATGGAACCACAGCTCCCTCCAATAAGTGTCTCCACTCCTCCAGGGCCTCCTTCACCGCCAGGAGCTCCCGATTGCCGACATCATAATTCTGCTCTGCTGGGGTCAACCTGCGGGAGAAATAGGCACGGGGTGGAGAACCTTATCGGACTCCCCGCTCTGGGACAGCACGGCTCCTATCCCTGAGTCAGAGGCATCTACTTCCACAACAAACTGGCGACTAGGATCAGGCTGCACCAGAACTGGCGCAGTAGAGAACCGGCGTTTCAACTCCCTAAACGCGGCTTCGCACCGATCCGACCAGGTGAAGGGAGCTTTTGGGGAGGTCAGAGCTGTAAGGGGACCAACAACCTGACTATAGGCCTTGATGAATCTCCAACAGAAATTAGCAAAGCCGAGGAACTGTTGCAGCTTCTTACGACTTGCCGGTTGGGACCAATCTCTCACCGCCGCTACCTTGGCCGGATCAGGGGCGACGGAGTTGGAGGAGATTATGAACCCCAGGAAGGACAAAGAAGTACGGTGGAACTCGCACTTCTCGCCCTTCACAAACAGCCAGTTCTCCAACAACCACTGCAAGACCTGATGTACATGCTTAACATGGGTCTCAGGATCCGGGGAGAAGATGAGGATATCGTCTAGGTATATGAAGATGAACCAATGCAGGAAGTCCCGCAAGACGTCATTTACCAATGCTTGGAACATCGTGGGGGCGTTAGTGAGGCCGAACGGCATGACCAGGTACTCAAAGTGACCTAAAGGGGTATTAAATGCCGTCTTCCATTCGTCTCCCTTCCGGATCGAACCAGGTGATACGCATTCCTAAGATCCAAGTTCGTAAATATTTTGGCTCCATGCAGGGGCATGAACACTGAATCTAACAGGGGCAACGGGTATCGGTTGCAAACCGTGATCTCGTTCAGCCCTCTAAAATCAATGCATGGACGGAGTCCGCCATCCTTCTTGCCCACAAAAAAGAAACCAGCACCTAACGAGGAGGACGAGTTCCGGATCAACCCGGCAGCTAAAGAGTCCCGGATGTAGGTCTCCATAGATTCTCGCTCGGGGTGTGAGATGTTGTACAGTTTGCCGGACGGATACTCAGCACCCGGGATTAAATCAATAGCACAATCATACGGTCGATGCGGGGCAGCGTGAGTGCCAGATCTTTGCTGAAAATGTCAGCATGATCGTGGTACTCAACTGGCACCGGTGTGAGATTGGGAGGGACTCGAACCTCCTCTTTAGCAGTCATACCGGGTGGAACCGAGGATTGTAAACACTCCCGGTGGCAGGTTTCGCTCCATTGAGCCACAACCCCAGACGGCCAGTCGATCCAGGGATTGTGCTTACTATTCCATGGATAGCCCAAAATAACTCTGGAGGTGGAAGGTGTTACAAAAAACACAATCTCCTCCCTGTGATTCCCAGACACAACCAGCGTTACGGGCTGTGTCTGGTGTGTGATTAGTGGAAGAAGGGTGCCATCTAGTGCCCGTACCCTCACTGGTGAAGGAAGAGCCACTAGAGGGAGCCCTACTTCTTTAGCCCATCTGCTATCTAGCAGATTCCCTTCTGACCCCGTGTCGATTAGTGCTGGGGCTTGAAGGGTTAAATCCCCACAGAGGATCACAACTGGGATTCGTGCGGATTTTCGTGCATTACCCGCGTGTGTGTTATGGCCCACCATAAGCCCAGTCTCTAAGGGCGAGCGTTGGTGTTTAACTGCTTGGGGCATTGTTTCTGCAAATGCTCATTACAGCCGCAGAAAAAGCACTCTCCACGGGCCAGCCTCCTCTGTCTGTTTTCTAATTTTATTTTGGCCCTGCTCGTGTCCATGGCTTCGTCAGCAGGGGGAGCTGTCGTCACATGGAGCACTCTGGCTCTGGAGCGTGGGGAAGGCGGGGCTGCTTCGGACCGGGAAGGGAGAGGGGCGGCGCGTACAACTTTATTCTTTGTAATATTGTTAAAAAATATCTTCATGTGTAGCTAAAAACTGCACAAATCTCCAGATCAAAGGCTGTGGGCGAACATTTCACCTGTGACTATGATTGAAATGGAAAGTAATAAACAATGATTTGGAGACTTCTCTCCCTTATTCCAGCATATAGGGAAAGATAATAATAATAATAATAATAATAATAATAATAATAATAATAATAATAATAATAATAATAATAATAATAGGTGGCGTGGCTTGTGTGTAGCCACATGTTGAGTTTTGAGTTGGACAAACTATTTTAAGACATTTATTAGGTCTACCTGTGCATAGTTTTGGAGCTTTAGGTGTTGTTGCTACAAACTTTATTACTCATATCAGGCTGAAGCTCACAGAGCTGTGTGTAATAAATATTAACATTGCAGGGAAACCACCTCTCCTGTAGCTAGTTAAGTGGTGTTTTATTCTTTTAGTGCAACTATAAAAAAAATCCACTATTGCTATAATATCCATCATGACTTTGAATATGTATATGTCACGGACATGAACGAGCGAAGCTCTTCAGCATCTCACCGTCATTTAGGTCCTTCAGACTTTTTTTTTTGGAATAAATGCTTCAGGGGAGCATTAGCATGGCTAAAACCTTTCAGCTTCTGGGAGGGCTTTGCTCCCCTAGACCCCACACATTTTTAAATATTTTTCTTTTTTGCCTTTCAGCTGACCCCCCCTAATTACAGCCCTCTTAACCCCCTGCCACTTTAAGCATTTTTTTTAAATTTGGATGTAAATTAATATTCAAAGGTTTCAGCTAGTTGACAGTAGGGCTGCACATTATGGCCAAATTACCGTATCTCAATATTGTCATATCAATATGATGTACAATATGACTATGATTTGACACAAAGTGCAGCAACAGTGAGAATTACACAACAGTAATAATACCACACTCATTTTGCACTCATCATAAGGTTAGGATACTGTGCCCTCCAAAAGTATTGGAACACTTGGAATTTCACACATTTTAATTTGTTTATGTAATTTTAAATACAAGAAATACAAATAAATAAATTAAATTAAATTAAGAATAAAAAATTCTAAAATGATCTTCCTCCAACTCAAACTGAAAGCAAATCTCTAAAACTTGATAAAAACCTGTAAATAATAATCAATTTTATTGCCAGTTTTCTTTAGACAATTCAGGGGCTGGAAACATGAACATTTCCAAGTCAATGAATATGTCTTGGACTTTATTTACATCAGTGGCAAGTTCACACTGAAACAGGAAGTGCCAAATTTTGAGTCAACAGTGAAACAGGAAATGTCAAATGTTCAACACTTCCTGGCATGGGTGGAGCTAGAGCGGAGGCCAGGAGGGGTTTCACTGGACTCCCCTGAAATCTGATTGGACACAGATGATTGACATGTCACAGCACCACATGTCTGTTTGAAAAGAGCTGCATTTTGAAATCAGTGAGTCATCGGAAAATGTGAAGCTCTAAAAACATTGAATATTTGTGAAAAGTATCATATTGTTTAAATTTATTGATGTCTTAAGCTAATGTGAATTGCAAGTGATTTTCAGATACAATATGCTCCTCTGTTCTTACATGGCAGAGACCCCCCTGACTTTGATTAAAGAATCCTAATTTTTAGAATGGAGTATTTGTCCCAGTGAGATCTGAGTAACTGAGAACAGAAGGGGAGAAAGTCTCAAAGTACTAACAGAAAGAAAGGAAATAAATCAAATAGATAATCGTGGCAGTCATAGATTAGGAGGGATGAAGGTCACATTATCTGGAGAACAAAAATAAGAAAATGGGAGAATCAGCTCCGTTATTACTCCAAATTGTTGATGTCCTAATAAGCCATCTATGTGCTGTCCGCATAACATGCGAGTGGTCACATCGCCGTCAGTTTACTTCTGCGGTTTGTACGGAATGTGTGGACCAATCAGCGATCCAGTGTTATATTCAGATAGGTGGCCAACACCAAGGGAAGCAACTGCCTGGGTGCCAAAGCCTCCTATTGGATATGCTGCATTCACACCGGACGCCATGCGAGCGACGGCGGCGATAGGTTGCCATGTAATCCCTATATGGAAGGATGCATTGTGGCGCCTCAAAAGTTCAAGCCATGCAATGTGACGTGATGGCTGCGAATAAAGCAACGTGAATAAAGCGATTTTGAGTGATTGGCACGTTTGTGGTGCAATATCACGTTGCATCGCGTCGCGTCGCCTTCTTCCCAATTTGAAAAATCTGAACTTTTTCGTATTGTAGCTCCGCAATGACCAATCAGGGACTGGATATGTAGTGACATGGAGATGTCTGGAGTTTATACTTGATGTGGACATGTCCTGTCTCTGGCAGCCAGCCTGTGAGCAGGACTTATGTCGCATTTGTCCTTTATTTAGCACAATTATTTTTTTCATGTGTGCGCGTGAATGAATCCTCCGTGAAGGTCCGCCATATTGACTGAATTGACGGAATGGAAGCTCCTTCTATTTGATGACGCAGTGGGGCGAATTTTTGCAGTGAAAGCAGAGCGACACACCGGGCGATGGTGGCGTGTCCATCACCAGGTGAGAGATGCAGATTTGTGGCGTTACATGGCGTCTGGTGTGAACATGGCATTAGGCAGTTTAGATCATTGTTAGGGGAAACCAACTTGGGGTCCCCGACATGAGAGTACCTTTTTAAAATGTGCTTAATTTTTTTTTTTTAATTGGTGAATAATGTTTTAACGGTGGAGCAGGAAGTTGCTTGGTTAGGGAGTCAGCCTGCCATTATGCAGACCTGGGTTCAAGTCCTGCTGATGCTACCTGTCTGTATGGCATTGGACAAGACATTTAGACATGTGCACAATGAAGGGGAAGACAGAACATCGACCCTAAGTGTCTTGTCCAAGTACACAGGTAGCATGAGTGTGATTTGAACCCAGGTCTCCATAATTGCACATGTGCAATACAAAGGAGAAGGGTGAGTATTTGGATTGGACCCAAATTCTACAGTGTCTCAGTCCACCTGACTTTTAATGGTACTGTCCTCGGCTGGTGGAAGTAACCTGCGTCAGACTGGCGCCTCGTCCAGGGGGAATCGTTTTGCTTGATGCTGCGGAATCTGGAGATAAGCACCGGCACCAACAGGCATCTGGGCCTATATAGGACTCTGTTTTAAAGAATAAAACAGTCAGATTCTGTGAAGACTTTCAAGTCCAGACTTAAGACACACTTATTTTCTCTTCTGTATGGCTAGCATACTGGAATAGTTTTGTTTTATGCCTTTTACTCTTTTAATTCATTTTATTAGTAATTAGAGCGTGCCGCGGCCTCAACTTTACCTAAATTCTTGGTCTTTCAGTGAAGTTTAGGGCTAGTGGCCGGCAATCACCTTAGTATTTCTTCTGTTTTTTTGTTGTTTAATGTTGACAAATTATGCTGTATTTCTTGTCTTTCTGATGCCTGATTCTGTTTTTTCTCTCTGTTTAAGGTGCAGCTTCATCCAGAGATGGGAGTTGTATTTGTGCTGGAGACCCTCCTGTCCTGTGCACCAACAGCTTTTCCTGTATATTCATTTTGTGAATTGTTCTGTAATTTGTGTCTGTATCATGGCCCAAGCAGAGGGTCACCCCTTTGAGTCTGGTCTGCTTGAGGTTTCTTCCTCAGAGGGAGTTTTTCCTTACCACTGTTACTCTGGGGGTTGGTAAGGTTAGACCTTACCTGTGTGAAGTGCCTTGAGACAACTCTGTTGTGATTTGGCGCTATATAAATGAAAATAAATTGAAATTGAAAATTGTTTTATACCGCAACAGGAGCATTTATTGATTAACAATATATATTTTAAAAAATGCCGTAAGAACATGACTGACTGTAAGAGACACGGGGCTACACTTTAAGGTATAAATTTGATGAACGCTGGTTGGACGGGCTTTCTTTTGAATTTTTTCCTCAGATCCCAACAGACTTTAGAATTGCTGCTGGTTTTAGGCATTTCACAAAAAGGTCAGTCATTGGGGTCAAGGTCATGTTGGCTTGTCTGTCTGCAGGTCCATTTCCTGATTTCATACCAAACTTGGTATGTCAAAGGACATTGACTGTGAAATTGTGAGTTAAAGATCTCATGTTGGCAAAGGTCAAGGAATTTAAATTTCAACCACAGGCACTTAAGTCAATTCCAAGGTCAGCCAGAGGTCAATTATTTGGGTAAAGGTCGAAGTCACATTGCTGTAGTCTAAAACTGTTGATGTCTACAGGTTCGAACAATGTCAAGGTTTGTGATATATTTTAGGTATTGACTGTGTCTGTGGGTTGTTCTCTGCACTGCTGCCAGTGTTGGGTTTATATCACAAAACTACAGTGACTTCGGTCAGCTTATGTAAATAATAAGAATGAATCTCATCGTCTTGTGACTCATCAAATTAGGAGCCCTTCATGCAAAGATGACTTTTTTGTTTTGGTTTTGTTTTGTTTTTTTGATGTTTCACGTTTTCTTTCTTTCATTTTTTATGATCTTTTAGTTAGTGATCAGAGTGTAGGGTTTGGCAGCCACCAGAGGGCGCACTGTCGCCGCTAACCGGCAGCAGTTGATAAATTGACGTCCAGCGAATGCGTCGCACTTTTAACTGGTTGTTTTTATGTGATGTGAATAAATCTTTAACTTCTCCTCAAGACACGCAGACTGGCACACGTGTCGAGCTTTTTTTTTTTTTTTTAATCCGTGCAGCTCGGTGGGCGGGAGCGACACGCCCACGGAGATCCACGGAGCGCTCAGACCAGTTCATGGGCGCTCAGAAACCGGGACCTGTGGATCTGGGTCCTCAAGAAAAGTCTGATGGTGTTCTGACAGCGCAGCAGGAGGACAATCAGAGGTAAGAAAGAGGAACAACAACAACAAATACAAAGCTTTTTTAAATTCTCTGCTGAAGCTTTTGCAGTTTGCGTGGAGACGTCTTGAAGAAATCACATGTACACTGTTCAACATGCAGGGCAGTAGGCAAGTTTTTACAAATTCTGAGTCCACGTGCCCCCCCCCCCCCCACACACACACACATACATGCACACGCACACGCATGTTTTAAAAAAGGCAATCTTGAGTGGGGGGGGGACAACCTATATTTCAATTAAGAATAAAGAATAAAGAATAGATGAATAGAATATGATGAATAGATGAGCTAAAATCCAGCAAAGGGAAGTGTGTCTTATTTGTCCGGGTCAGTAATCACATGTGTCTTTGCTTTGGAGTCACTTGGTCACATGACCTGGAAAGTATTGAAAGATATCAAGACTTTACCATATAAAAGTGCTGTTTTTTTTTTTTTTTTTTTTTTTTGTAATCACAGAAAATAAGAGGTGGGCTAAAACCCAGTGCAAACTTGTTCAGTGTTGTAATTACTATTCTACATTGACTCCAAGTCACTGGATCGCATAATTTGGAAGCTTTAAAAAATGATCCTAATTAATCACACTTTAATAAATGTTTTAACGACCAAAATAGGTGTACTATCTAAAACATTTTTATTATATTTTTTGAATAATTTCACAAATATGCTTAAATTAGCAAGATGGTACTGAAAAATGGTCTAGTATTGTGTCATTGACCCAGTAATTTATTAACGGTCCCTAAGTGGACGTTCTAGAGTTAACAGCAAGAGCTTGAAATCATATTAACTGTCCTCTAACTGCCAGCAGCCTGGAAGCCAGGAAAAGACTCTGTGGTGTCCAGAGTGAATGTCAGTGGAACATCTACCCTGGTCACAGACCAGGACCTGCTGATCTGGATCCGTATTAATCCTCTGACGGCACAGCAGCAGAACAATTAGATGTAAGAGAACAGATTCTCGCAGCTGGACCAACAGGTTCAGGCTCCTTTTTAAATCCTTTAACCTTTTGCAGTTTGCACACAGATGTCTTGAAGAACATGCAGGGCCATAGTCCGAATTTTGGAAATACTCAGTACACATGTCCCCCCCACCACACACACACACACACACACACACACACACACTGTGTATCCGTCAAAAATGTCTTTCTGTAGCCAGATTACCAAGAAGACTTGAAATATATTTGTGTTAAGCAAAATAATTTGTGTTGTAATGTACATGACTTATTTTGTTCTTGACCATAGGGCTTCACTTGGGGTCCGTTAATAAAAAGAAATCATGCACTCATGTACATGATATGAATTCACTTTAAACATATGCTCCTTTTACTCTTTATTCTCATAGTAAAAACAAAGTCCTTTTTATTCAAAACAAATGCAAACGATCATGGTCATAAATGTTGCAGCATACATAAAACAGATTTTCCACAGGAAACTAAGAAAGTTGAAAAATGGTGAATTTTTTCGGGGGGGTTGGGGGGAGTGAGGTGACAATTTGTTCTGCACCTTTAAAGTGAAACATTTGTTCTTTGCAGATGTTAAAAAGTGAAACATTACCACCCCTTTTTTTCTGGATGTCTGCAACTATAAAAGAATTTTAAAGTAAAGACTTGACTGAGAATAGGGAAGTGTGGGATGAGCTGCTTGGTCTACTACCGGACCGGGGTAAGCAGCAGAAAATGAATGAATGAATGCGGCAGAACGGGTTTACTGTCACATCAGAAAAAGCTCTAAAAACAGTGCATCTGTTACCGAAAAGACATTTAGCATTGTGTCACTATTGAGATGTTTTAATGTGTGCCTTTAAAAGGTCAAGGTTCACTACATGTAGCTTTTCATTGTGTGTGATTCCCACGTTTATGATTTAGGCGAGCCATTACTTCAGTGGAAACGCGTCCAGAGAGGATGTAGCCGCTCGCGTGGTTTCAGAGTGAGATCATCCGTGTTCTTCAGATTTAACCTTCACGCCCAGACGTCAGGCCGCGACGTGGAGCGTGTGGCGCTGGAAGCGCCGCGTGTCTGCAGGTAAACTGCTTCAGTCCATCAATACGCTCCATGTTTGCTTTGCACAAAGTGCAGATTTTCCTGCTGTGGAATCTGGAGACATTTTAAAAGACCTTTGGTCTCTTATCACACTCCAACACTGTTTTCACTCTTCAGGCGTTTCTCACAGGTTACATCATCTCTGCTGGCCAGAATGAATACAGAATACTCCTCCACAGTTTTTATTCAAGCAAAATCATCCAGATTATTTCTTACTGTACATGTAGTCAAACGACAACAGAGCTTTGAATCAATCGACTGTGCACAGATAACGGTGCCTTACAAATGTATTCACCCCCATGATCTTGGTGGCTTTCCTCACTCTTCTCTTTCTTGCACAGTCAGTTTTTGAGAACTGTCTACTCCACACAGATTTACCACAGAGTGTCATACTGTTTGTATTTCTTCATAACTGATGTAAATAAACTTCAAGACATATTCAGTGACTTGAAAATGTTCATGTATCCATCCCCTGACTTGTCTAAAAAAAATGAACTGATGCAACACATCATCTTAGTTTGATTTTTAATTTAATTTATATCAAGTTGTATGAATACTTTTGTAAGGTACTGTATTAGTTAGAAGAAAAGCTTTAAAGTCTGCAGTGACATTTGAGAATAATCCCACTCAGGACATAAAGTATTATAAATACATATTTACACTGCACACATAACACATTCTACAGGTTGGTTAATATTTTGAGATTTTAAAGATGTTTTCTGTCACCCTACTTGGGGTGTGTAAATTTTTTTTTTTTGGTGGAGGGGCTGAGTTTGGGATTCATGTGGGGCATTAAAATTCATCACAAACGAATCACTTTATCTTTATTATGTGCTCATTTAAACCTGTGAGTTACAGGATCACACACACACACAGACACACACACACACACACACTAACGTTACACTCAAACACTAACAGTCTCTGGACACTCTGATGTAGAATATTGAAGTTTTTAATTAAATTTGAATTTCTACCTGCACTTGAACTACTAGATTTAATTATAATTTTTTTTAAACGATAACTTGCAGATCCAGAAAGTTTATCAAAGTAAAATGTTGGTGTTTGAGTTCATCTTCCCCAAATGAGCTGTTTATTTCTAAATATATCTTGTAGGACTCGTTGAATAACATTCAGGAGCAGCCGAGCTGCAGCGTCACACAGTCAGGTCACAGTCAGGTCACAGTCATCAGTACAAGGCAGCGTTCAAGATCACTTCCCTCCAGTGCTGCTGCCGCACAGGAACGACCAGTTGACACTGACCACGAGCTTCACAATGGAAAATTAGAAGGCCGTTATTGTCACACAGTGATTATACCAGAGTCAGGAGGTAATTTTTTGTTTATGTCCTGCAGACTGGATGAATGTCAGCGTGTCACAACCTCACAGAGAGGTGCAGCATCACAATGAACCTGAGATCAGGATGATCCCTGAGATCAGGATGAACACAGAAATCAGGATCAACCCTGAGATCAAGATAAACCCAGAGATCAGGATGAACCCTGAGATCAGGATGAACCCTGAGATCAGGATGAACCCTGAGATCAGAATGAATCCAGAGATCAGGATGAACCCAGAGAATAGCATGAACCCAGAGATCAGGATGAACCCTGAGATCAGGATGAATCCAGAGATCAGGATGAACCCAGAGAACAGCATGAACCCACAGATCAGGATGAACCCAGAGATCAGGATGAGCCTAGAGAACAGCATGAACCCAGATATCAGAATGAACCCAGACATCAGAATGACCCCTGAGATCAGGATGAATCCAGAGATCAGGATGAGCCTCGAGAACAGGATGAACTCAGAGATCAGGAGGAACCCAGAGAACAGGATGAACCCAGAGATCAGGATGAACCCAGAGATCATGATGAACCCAGAGATCAGGATGAACCCTGAGATCAGGATGAACCCTGAGATCAGGATGAACCCTGAGATCAGGATGAATCCAGAGATCAGGATGAACCCTGAGATCAGGATGAATCCAGAGATCAGGATGAACCCAGAGATCAGGATGACCCCTGAGATCAGGATGACCCCTGAGATCAGGATGAATCCAGAGATCAGGATGAGCCTCGAGAACAGGATGAACTCAGAGATCAGGAGGAACCCAGAGAACAGGATGAACCCAGATATCAGAATGAACCCAGAGATCATGATGAACCCAGAGATCAGGATGAACCCTGATATCAGAATGAACCCAGAGATCAGAATGACCCCAGAGATCAGGATGAATCCAGAGATCAGGATGAGCCTCGAGAACAGGATGAACTCAGAGATCAGGAGGAACCCAGAGAACAGGATGAACCCAGAGATCAGGATGAACCCAGAGATCATGATGAACCCAGAGATCAGGATGAACCAGGAGATCAGGATGAACCCAGAGAACAGAATGAACCCAGAGAACAGGATGAACCCAGAGATCAGGATGAACCCAGAGATCAGGATGAGCCTAGAGAACAGCATGAACCCAGATATCAGAATGAACCCAGACATCAGAATGACCCCTGAGATCAGGATGAATCCAGAGATCAGGATGAGCCTCGAGAACAGGATGAACTCAGAGATCAGGAGGAACCCAGAGAACAGGATGAACCCAGAGATCAGGATGAACCCAGAGATCATGATGAACCCAGAGATCAGGATGAACCCTGAGATCAGGATGAATCCAGAGATCAGGATGAACCCTGAGATCAGGATGAACCCTGAGATCAGGATGAACCAGGAGATCAGGATGAACCCTGAGATCAGGATGAACCCTGAGATCAGGATGAATCCAGAGATCAGGATGAACCCAGAGATCAGGATGAACCCTGAGATCAGGATGAACCCTGAGATCAGGATGAATCCAGAGATCAGGATGAACCCAGAGATCAGGATGACCCCTGAGATCAGGATGAATCCAGAGATCAGGATGAGCCTCGAGAACAGGATGAACTCAGAGATCAGGAGGAACCCAGAGAACAGGATGAACCCAGATATCAGAATGAACCCAGAGATCATGATGAACCCAGAGATCAGGATGAACCCTGATATCAGAATGAACCCAGAGATCAGGATGAATCCAGAGATCAGGATGAGCCTCGAGAACAGGATGAACTCAGAGATCAGGAGGAACCCAGAGAACAGGATGAACCCAGAGATCAGGATGAACCCAGAGATCATGATGAACCCAGAGATCAGGATGAACCCTGAGATCAGGATGAATCCAGAGATCAGGATGAACCCTGAGATCAGGATGAACCCTGAGATCAGGATGAACCAGGAGATCAGGATGAACCCAGAGAACAGAATGAACCCAGAGAACAGGATGAACCCTGAGATCAGGATGAATCGAGAGATCACGATGAAGCCTGAGATCAGGATGAATCCAGAGATCACGATGAACCCTGAGATCAGTATGAATCCAGAGATCAGGATGAACCCATAGATCAGGATGAACCCTGAGATCAGGATGAATCCAGAGATCACGATGAACCCTGAGATCAGGATGAATCCAGAGATCATGATGAACCCAGAGATCAGGATGAATCCAGAGATCAGGATGAACCCAGAGATCAGGATGAGGCTTGAGATCAGGATGAACTTTGAGATCAGGATAAACCCTGAGATCAGGATGAATCCAGAGATCAGGATGAGCCTCGAGAACAGGATGAACTCAGAGATCAGGAGGAACCCAGAGAACAGGATGAACCCAGAGATCAGGATGAACCCAGAGATCATGATGAACCCAGAGATCAGGATGAACCCTGAGATCAGGATGAATCCAGAGATCAGGATGAACCCTGAGATCAGGATGAACCCTGAGATCAGGATGAACCAGGAGATCAGGATGAACCCAGAGAACAGAATGAACCCAGAGAACAGGATGAACCGAGAGAACAGGATGAACCCTGAGATCAGGATGAATCCAGAGATCACGATGAACCCTGAGATCAGGATGAATCCAGAGATCACGATGAACCCTGAGATCAGGATGAATCCAGAGATCAGGATGAACCCAGAGATCAGGATGAACCCTGAGATCAGGATGAATCCAGAGATCAGGATGAACCCAGAGATCAGGATGAGCCTAGAGAACAGCATGAACCCAGAGATCAGGATGAACCCTGAGATCAGGATGAATCCAGAGATCAGGATGAACCCTGAGATCAGGATGAACCCTGAGATCAGGATGAACCCTGAGATCAGGATGAATCCAGAGATCAGGATGAACCCTGAGATCAGGATGAATCCAGAGATCAGGATGAACCCAGAGATCAGGATGACCCCTGAGATCAGGATGAATCCAGAGATCAGGATGAGCCTCGAGAACAGGATGAACTCAGAGATCAGGAGGAACCCAGAGAACAGGATGAACCCAGATATCAGAATGAACCCAGAGATCATGATGAACCCAGAGATCAGGATGAACCCTGATATCAGAATGAACCCAGAGATCAGAATGACCCCAGAGATCAGGATGAATCCAGAGATCAGGATGAGCCTCGAGAACAGGATGAACTCAGAGATCAGGAGGAACCCAGAGAACAGGATGAACCCAGAGATCAGGATGAACCCAGAGATCATGATGAACCCAGAGATCAGGATGAACCCTGAGATCAGGATGAATCCAGAGATCAGGATGAACCCTGAGATCAGGATGAACCCTGAGATTAGGATGAACCAGGAGATCAGGATGAACCCAGAGAACAGAATGAACCCAGAGAACAGGATGAACCCAGAGAACAGGATGAACCCTGAGATCAGGATGAATCGAGAGATCACGATGAAGCCTGAGATCAGGATGAATCCAGAGATCACGATGAACCCTGAGATCAGTATGAATCCAGAGATCAGGATGAACCCATAGATCAGGATGAACCCTGAGATCAGGATGAATCCAGACATCACGATGAACCCTGAGATCAGGATGAATCCAGAGATCAGGATGAACCCAGAGATCAGGATGAGGCTTGAGATCAGGATGAACTTTGAGATCAGGATGAATCCAGAGATCAGGATGAGCCTCGAGAACAGGAGGAACTCAGAGATCAGGAGGAACCCAGAGAACAGGATGAACCCAGAGATCAGGATGAACCCAGAGATCATGATGAACCCAGAGATCAGGATGAACCCTGAGATCAGGATGAATCCAGAGATCAGGATGAACCCTGAGATCAGGATGAACCCTGAGATCAGGATGAACCAGGAGATCAGGATGAACCCAGAGAACAGAATGAACCCAGAGAACAGGATGAACCCAGAGAACAGGATGAACCCTGAGATCAGGATGAATCCAGAGATCACGATGAACCCTGAGATCAGGATGAATCCAGAGATCACGATGAACCCTGAGATCAGTATGAATCCAGAGATCAGGATGAACCCTGAGATCAGGATGAATCCAGAGATCAGGATGAACCCTGAGATCAGGATGAATCCAGAGATCAGGATGAACCCAGAGATCAGGATGAATCCAGAGATCAGGATGAACCCAGAGATCAGGATGAGGCTTGAGATCAGGATGAACTTTGAGATCAGGATAAACCCTGAGATCAGGATGAATCCAGAGATCAGGATGAGCCTTGAGAACAGGATGAACTCAGAGATCAGGAGGAACCCAGAGAACAGGATGAACCCAGAGATCAGGATGAACTCAGAGATCAGGATGAACCCAGAGAACAGAATGAACCCAGAGAACAGGATGAACCCAGAGATCAGGATGAACCCTGAGATCAGGATGAATCCAGAGGTCACGATGAACCCAGAGATCAGGATGAATCCAGAGATCAGGATGAACCCAGAGATCAGGATGACCCCTGAGATCAGGATGAATCCAGAGATCAGGATGAGCCTCGAGAACAGGATGAACTCAGAGATCAGGAGGAACCCAGAGAACAGGATGAACCCAGATATCAGAATGAACCCAGAGATCAGGATGAACCCTGATATCAGAATGACCCCTGAGACATGGATGAATCCAGAGATCAGGATGAGCCTCGAGAACAGGATGAGCTCAGAGATCAGGAGGAACCCAGAGAACAGGATGAACCCAGAGATCAGGATGAATCCAGAGATCAGGATGAACCCTGAGATCAGGATGAACCAGGAGATCAGGATGAACCAGGAGATCAGGATGACCTCAGAGAACAGAATGAACCCAGAGAACAGGATGAACCCAGAGAACAGGATGAACCCAGAGATCAGGATGAACCCTGAGATCAGGATGAATCCAGAGATCACAATGAACCCTGAGATCAGGATGAATCCAGAGATCACGATGAACCCTGAGATCAGGATGAATCCAGAGATCAGGATGAACCCTGAGATCAGGATGAGGCTTGAGATCAGGATGAACTTTGAGATCAGGATAAACCCTGAGATCAGGATGAATCCAGAGATCAGGATGAGCCTTGAGAACAGGATGAACTCAGAGATCAGGAGGAACCCAGAGAACAGGATGAACCCAGAGATCAGGATGAACTCAGAGATCAGGATGAACCCAGAGAACAGGATGAACCCAGAGAACAGGATGAACCCAGAGATCAGGATGAAACCTGAGATCAGGATGAACCCAGAGATCAGGATGAACCCTGAGATCAGGATAAACCCAGAGATCAGGATGAACCCAGAGATCATGATGAACCCAGAGATCAGGATGAACCCTGAGATCAGGATGAATCCAGAGATCAGGATGAACCCTGAGATCAGGATGAACCCTGAGATCAGGATGAACCAGGAGATCAGGATGAACCCAGAGAACAGAATGAACCCAGAGAACAGGATGAACCCAGATAACAGGATGAACCCTGAGATCAGGATGAATCCAGAGATCACGATGAACCCTGAGATCAGGATGAATCCAGAGATCACGATGAACCCTGAGATCAGGATGAATCCAGAGATCAGGATGAACCCAGAGATCAGGATGAACCCTGAGATCAGGATGAATCCAGAGATCAGGATGAACCCAGAGATCAGGATGAATCCAGAGATCAGGATGAACCCAGAGATCAGGATGAGGCTTGAGATCAGGATGAACTTTGAGATCAGGATAAACCCTGAGATCAGGATGAATCCAGAGATCAGGATGAGCCTTGAGAACAGGATGAACTCAGAGATCAGGAGGAACCCAGAGAACAGGATGAACCCAGAGATCAGGATGAACTCAGAGATCAGGATGAACCCAGAGAACAGAATGAACCCAGAGAACAGGATGAACCCAGAGATCAGGATGAACCCTGAGATCAGGATGAATCCAGAGGTCACGATGAACCCTGAGATCAGGATGAATCCAGAGATCAGGATGAACCCAGAGATCAGGATGACCCCTGAGATCAGGATGAATCCAGAGATCAGGATGAGCCTCGAGAACAGGATGAACTCAGAGATCAGGAGGAACCCAGAGAACAGGATGAACCCAGATATCAGAATGAACCCAGAGATCAGGATGAACCCTGATATCAGAATGACCCCTGAGACATGGATGAATCCAGAGATCAGGATGAGCCTCGAGAACAGGATGAGCTCAGAGATCAGGAGGAACCCAGAGAACAGGATGAACCCAGAGATCAGGATGAATCCAGAGATCAGGATGAACCCTGAGATCAGGATGAACCAGGAGATCAGGATGAACCAGGAGATCAGGATGACCTCAGAGAACAGAATGAACCCAGAGAACAGGATGAACCCAGAGAACAGGATGAACCCAGAGATCAGGATGAACCCTGAGATCAGGATGAATCCAGAGATCACAATGAACCCTGAGATCAGGATGAATCCAGAGATCACGATGAACCCTGAGATCAGGATGAATCCAGAGATCAGGATGAACCCTGAGATCAGGATGAGGCTTGAGATCAGGATGAACTTTGAGATCAGGATAAACCCTGAGATCAGGATGAATCCAGAGATCAGGATGAGCCTTGAGAAGAGGATGAACTCAGAGATCAGGAGGAACCCAGAGAACAGGATGAACCCAGAGATCAGGATGAACTCAGAGATCAGGATGAACCCAGAGAACAGGATGAACCCAGAGAACAGGATGAACCCAGAGATCAGGATGAAACCTGAGATCAGGATGAACCCAGAGATCAGGATGAACCCTGAGATCAGGATAAACCCAGAGATCAGGATGAACCCAGAGATCATGATGAACCCAGAGATCAGGATGAACCCTGAGATCAGGATGAATCCAGAGATCAGGATGAACCCTGAGATCAGGATGAACCCTGAGATCAGGATGAACCAGGAGATCAGGATGAACCCAGAGAACAGAATGAACCCAGAGAACAGGATGAACCCAGATAACAGGATGAACCCTGAGATCAGGATGAATCCAGAGATCAGGATGAACCCTGAGATCAGGATGAATCCAGAGATCAGGATGAACCCTGAGATCAGGATGAATCCAGAGATCAGGATGAACCCTGAGATCAGGATGAATCCAGAGATCAGGATGAACCCAGAGATCAGGATGAGCCTAGAGAACAGCATGAACCCAGAGATCAGGATGAACCCTGAGATCAGGATGAATCCAGAGATCAGGATGAACCCTGAGATCAGGATGAACCCTGAGATCAGGATGAACCAGGAGATCAGGATGAACCCTGAGATCAGGATGAATCCAGAGATCAGGATGAACCCTGAGATCAGGATGAATCCAGAGATCAGGATGAACCCAGAGATCAGGATGACCCCTGAGATCAGGATGAATCCAGAGATCAGGATGAGCCTCGAGAACAGGATGAACTCAGAGATCAGGAGGAACCCAGAGAACAGGATGAACCCAGATATCAGAATGAACCCAGAGATCATGATGAACCCAGAGATCAGGATGAACCCTGATATCAGAATGAACCCAGAGATCAGAATGACCCCAGAGATCAGGATGAATCCAGAGATCAGGATGAGCCTCGAGAACAGGATGAACTCAGAGATCAGGAGGAACAAAGAGAACAGGATGAACCCAGAGATCAGGATGAACCCAGAGATCATGATGAACCCAGAGATCAGGATGAACCCTGAGATCAGGATTAATCCAGAGATCAGGATGAACCCTGAGATCAGGATGAACCCTGAGATCAGGATGAACCAGGAGATCAGGATGAACCCAGAGAACAGAATGAACCCAGAGAACAGGATGAACCCAGAGAACAGGATGAACCCTGAGATCAGGATGAATCGAGAGATCACGATGAAGCCTGAGATCAGGATGAATCCAGAGATCACGATGAACCCTGAGATCAGTATGAATCCAGAGATCAGGATGAACCCATAGATCAGGATGAACCCTGAGATCAGGATGAATCCAGAGATCACGATGAACCCTGAGATCAGGATGAACCAGAGATCAGGATGAGGCTTGAGATCAGGATGAACTTTGAGATCAGGATAAACCCTGAGATCAGGATGAATCCAGAGATCAGGATGAGCCTCGAGAACAGGAGGAACTCAGAGATCAGGAGGAACCCAGAGAACAGGATGAACCCAGAGATCAGGATGAACCCAGAGATCGTGATGAACCCAGAGATCAGGATGAACCCTGAGATCAGGATGAATCCAGAGATCAGGATGAACCCTGAGATCAGGATGAACCCTGAGATCAGGATGAACCAGGAGATCAGGATGAACCCAGAGAACAGAATGAACCCAGAGAACAGGATGAACCCAGAGAACAGGATGAACCCTGAGATCAGGATGAATCCAGAGATCACGATGAACCCTGAGATCAGGATGAATCCAGAGATCACGATGAACCCTGAGATCAGTATGAATCCAGAGATCAGGATGAACCCTGAGATCAGGATGAATCCAGAGATCACGATGAACCCTGAGATCAGGATGAATCCAGAGATCAGGATGAACCCAGAGATCAGGATGAATCCAGAGATCAGGATGAACCCAGAGATCAGGATGAGGCTTGAGATCAGGATGAACTTTGAGATCAGGATAAACCCTGAGATCAGGATGAATCCAGAGATCAGGATGAGCCTTGAGAACAGGATGAACTCAGAGATCAGGAGGAACCCAGAGAACAGGATGAACCCAGAGATCAGGATGAACTCAGAGATCAGGATGAACCCAGAGAACAGAATGAACCCAGAGAACAGGATGAACCCAGAGATCAGGATCAACCCTGAGATCAGGATGAATCCAGAGGTCACGATGAACCCTGAGATCAGGATGAATCCAGAGATCAGGATGAACCCAGAGATCAGGATGACCCCTGAGATCAGGATGAATCCAGAGATCAGGATGAGCCTCGAGAACAGGATGAACTCAGAGATCAGGAGGAACCCAGAGAACAGGATGAACCCAGATATCAGAATGAACCCAGAGATCAGGATGAACCCTGATATCAGAATGAACCCAGAGATCAGAATGACCCCTGAGACATGGATGAATCCAGAGATCAGGATGAGCCTCGAGAACAGGATGAGCTCAGAGATCAGGAGGAACCCAGAGAACAGGATGAACCCAGAGATCAGGATGAATCCAGAGATCAGGATGAACCCTGAGATCAGGATGAACCAGGAGATCAGGATGACCTCAGAGAACAGAATGAACCCAGAGAACAGGATGAACCCAGAGAACAGGCTGAACCCAGAGATCAGGATGAACCCTGAGATCAGGATGAATCCAGAGATCACAATGAACCCTGAGATCAGGATGAATCCAGAGATCACGATGAACCCTGAGATCAGGATGAATCCAGAGATCAGGATGAACCCTGAGATCAGGATGAGGCTTGAGATCAGGATGAACTTTGAGATCAGGATAAACCCTGAGATCAGGATGAATCCAGAGATCAGGATGAGCCTTGAGAAGAGGATGAACTCAGAGATCAGGAGGAACCCAGAGAACAGGATGAACCCAGAGATCAGGATGAACTCAGATATCAGGATGAACCCAGAGAACAGGATGAACCCAGAGATCAGGATGAACCCTGAGATCAGGATGAACCCAGAGATCAGGATGAACCCTGAGATCAGGATAAACCCAGAGATCAGGATGAATCTAGAGATCACGATGAACCCTGAGATCAGGATGAATCCAGAGATCAGGATGAACCCAGAGATCAGGATGACCCCTGAGATCAGGATGAATCCAGAGATCAGGATGAGCCTCGAGAACAGGATGAACTCAGAGATCAGGAGGAACCCAGAGAACAGGATGAACCCAGATATCAGAATGAACCCAGAGATCAGGATGAACCCTGATATCAGAATGACCCCTGAGACATGGATGAATCCAGAGATCAGGATGAGCCTCGAGAACAGGATGAGCTCAGAGATCAGGAGGAACCCAGAGAACAGGATGAACCCAGAGATCAGGATGAATCCAGAGATCAGGATGAACCCTGAGATCAGGATGAACCAGGAGATCAGGATGAACCAGGAGATCAGGATGACCTCAGATAACAGAATGAACCCAGAGAACAGGATGAACCCAGAGAACAGGATGAACCCAGAGATCAGGATGAACCCTGAGATCAGGATGAATCCAGAGATCACAATGAACCCTGAGATCAGGATGAATCCAGAGATCACGATGAACCCTGAGATCAGGATGAATCCAGAGATCAGGATGAACCCTGAGATCAGGATGAGGCTTGAGATCAGGATGAACTTTGAGATCAGGATAAACCCTGAGATCAGGATGAATCCAGAGATCAGGATGAGCCTTGAGAAGAGGATGAACTCAGAGATCAGGAGGAACCCAGAGAACAGGATGAACCCAGAGATCAGGATGAACTCAGAGATCAGGATGAACCCAGAGAACAGGATGAACCCAGAGAACAGGATGAACCCAGAGATCAGGATGAAACCTGAGATCAGGATGAACCCAGAGATCAGGATGAACCCTGAGATCAGGATAAACCCAGAGATCAGGATGAACCCAGAGATCATGATGAACCCAGAGATCAGGATGAACCCTGAGATCAGGATGAATCCAGAGATCAGGATGAACCCTGAGATCAGGATGAACCCTGAGATCAGGATGAACCAGGAGATCAGGATGAACCCAGAGAACAGAATGAACCCAGAGAACAGGATGAACCCAGATAACAGGATGAACCCTGAGATCAGGATGAATCCAGAGATCACGATGAACCCTGAGATCAGGATGAATCCAGAGATCAGGATGAACCCTGAGATCAGGATGAATCCAGAGATCAGGATGAACCCAGAGATCAGGATGAACCCTGAGATCAGGATGAATCCAGAGATCAGGATGAACCCAGAGATCAGGATGAGCCTAGAGAACAGCATGAACCCAGAGATCAGGATGAACCCTGAGATCAGGATGAATCCAGAGATCAGGATGAACCCTGAGATCAGGATGAACCCTGAGATCAGGATGAACCAGGAGATCAGGATGAATCCAGAGATCAGGATGAACCCTGAGATCAGGATGAATCCAGAGATCAGGATGAACCCAGAGATCAGGATGACCCCTGAGATCAGGATGAATCCAGAGATCAGGATGAGCCTCGAGAACAGGATGAACTCAGAGATCAGGAGGAACCCAGAGAACAGGATGAACCCAGATATCAGAATGAACCCAGAGATCATGATGAACCCAGAGATCAGGATGAACCCTGATATCAGAATGAACCCAGAGATCAGAATGACCCCAGAGATCAGGATGAATCCAGAGATCAGGATGAGCCTCGAGAACAGGATGAACTCAGAGATCAGGAGGAACAAAGAGAACAGGATGAACCCAGAGATCAGGATGAACCCAGAGATCATGATGAACCCAGAGATCAGGATGAACCCTGAGATCAGGATTAATCCAGAGATCAGGATGAACCCTGAGATCAGGATGAACCCTGAGATCAGGATGAACCAGGAGATCAGGATGAACCCAGAGAACAGAATGAACCCAGAGAACAGGATGAACCCAGAGAACAGGATGAACCCTGAGATCAGGATGAATCGAGAGATCACGATGAAGCCTGAGATCAGGATGAATCCAGAGATCACGATGAACCCTGAGATCAGTATGAATCCAGAGATCAGGATGAACCCATAGATCAGGATGAACCCTGAGATCAGGATGAATCCAGAGATCACGATGAACCCTGAGATCAGGATGAACCCAGAGATCAGGATGAGGCTTGAGATCAGGATGAACTTTGAGATCAGGATAAACCCTGAGATCAGGATGAATCCAGAGATCAGGATGAGCCTCGAGAACAGGAGGAACTCAGAGATCAGGAGGAACCCAGAGAACAGGATGAACCCAGAGATCAGGATGAACCCAGAGATCATGATGAACCCAGAGATCAGGATGAACCCTGAGATCAGGATGAATCCAGAGATCAGGATGAACCCTGAGATCAGGATGAACCCTGAGATCAGGATGAACCAGGAGATCAGGATGAACCCAGAGAACAGAATGAACCCAGAGAACAGGATGAACCCAGAGAACAGGATGAACCCTGAGATCAGGATGAATCCAGAGATCACGATGAACCCTGAGATCAGGATGAATCCAGAGATCACGATGAACCCTGAGATCAGTATGAATCCAGAGATCAGGATGAACCCTGAGATCAGGATGAATCCAGAGATCACGATGAACCCTGAGATCAGGATGAATCCAGAGATCAGGATGAACCCAGAGATCAGGATGAATCCATAGATCAGGATGAACCCAGAGATCAGGATGAGGCTTGAGATCAGGATGAACTTTGAGATCAGGATAAACCCTGAGATCAGGATGAATCCAGAGATCAGGATGAGCCTTGAGAACAGGATGAACTCAGAGATCAGGAGGAACCCAGAGAACAGGATGAACCCAGAGATCAGGATGAACTCAGAGATCAGGATGAACCCAGAGAACAGAATGAACCCAGAGAACAGGATGAACCCAGAGATCAGGATCAACCCTGAGATCAGGATGAATCCAGAGGTCACGATGAACCCTGAGATCAGGATGAATCCAGAGATCAGGATGAACCCAGAGATCAGGATGACCCCTGAGATCAGGATGAATCCAGAGATCAGGATGAGCCTCGAGAACAGGATGAACTCAGAGATCAGGAGGAACCCAGAGAACAGGATGAACCCAGATATCAGAATGAACCCAGAGATCAGGATGAACCCTGATATCAGAATGAACCCAGAGATCAGAATGACCCCTGAGACATGGATGAATCCAGAGATCAGGATGAGCCTCGAGAACAGGATGAGCTCAGAGATCAGGAGGAACCCAGAGAACAGGATGAACCCAGAGATCAGGATGAATCCAGAGATCAGGATGAACCCTGAGATCAGGATGAACCAGGAGATCAGGATGACCTCAGAGAACAGAATGAACCCAGAGAACAGGATGAACCCAGAGAACAGGCTGAACCCAGAGATCAGGATGAACCCTGAGATCAGGATGAATCCAGAGATCACAATGAACCCTGAGATCAGGATGAATCCAGAGATCACGATGAACCCTGAGATCAGGATGAATCCAGAGATCAGGATGAACCCTGAGATCAGGATGAGGCTTGAGATCAGGATGAACTTTGAGATCAGGATAAACCCTGAGATCAGGATGAATCCAGAGATCAGGATGAGCCTTGAGAAGAGGATGAACTCAGAGATCAGGAGGAACCCAGAGAACAGGATGAACCCAGAGATCAGGATGAACTCAGATATCAGGATGAACCCAGAGAACAGGATGAACCCAGAGATCAGGATGAACCCTGAGATCAGGATGAACCCAGAGATCAGGATGAACCCTGAGATCAGGATAAACCCAGAGATCAGGATGAATCTAGAGATCACGATGAACCCTGAGATCAGGATGAATCCAGAGATAACAATGAACCCTGAGATCAGGATGAATCCAGAGATCAGGATGAACCCAGAGATCAGGATGAATCCAGAGATCAGGATGAACCCAGAGATCAGGATGAGCCTTGAGATCAGGATGAACTTTGAGATCAGGATAAACCCTGAGATCAGGATGAATCCAGAGATCAGGAGGAACCCAGAGAACAGGATGAACCCAGAGATCAGGATGAACCCAGAGATCATGATGAACCCAGAGATCAGGATGAACCCTGAGATCAAGATAAACCCAGAGATCAGGATGATCCCTGAGATCAGGATGAACGAGGAGATCAGGATGAACCCAGAGAACAGGATAAACCCAGAGAACAGAATGAACCCAGAGAACAGGATGAACCCAGAGATCACGATGAACCCAGAGATCAGGATGAACCCTGAGATCAGGATGAACCCTGAGATCAGGATAAACCCAGAGATCAGGATGAATCCAGAGATCACGATGAACCCTGAGGTCAGGATGAATCCAGAGATCAGGTGAACCCAGAGATCAGGATGAATCCAGAGATGAGGATGAACCCAGAGATCAGGATGAGCCTGAGATCAGGATGAATTTTGAGATCAGAATAATTGCAGTGAACCCTGAGATTGGGACCAACCCTGCACTCTAAAAAAGGAACTGCTGTCTCAACGAGACAAATTGAGGTAACAATTTGCATAGATGTTTTTAAGTTATTTCAATGAAACTAAAGTTATTTCAACTTAACTAGAGAAGTCTTGTGGCATTAACTCAGTTGAAAGTTGAAATAACTGTTGTAATAAACATCTATGCAACTTGTTCCATCAGTTTTCCTCGTTGAGACAGCAGTTCCTTTTTTAGAGTTCGTAGTTTGCTTATGACACTTGATTTGATGGTAATCTGTTGCTTCTGTCTGGTTTGCCCAGATGACCAATGATGCTTGAGACTGAAGTTAGGACCGCCCACACAATTAGCATACATACAGAAATAAATAAATGCATCAAATAAGTTAATCAATAAATCTTTTAAAAAAACACACAAATAAATGTCAAAATATAGAAATAGTCCAAATTGCGGTTGACATTTAAATGTTGGAATAAAATTGTGGCATCGTGATGTAATTTGAATAGTGTTTGTTTGTTCCTTCAGTTCTCTCGTTAACTATCTGTTTTAGGGGAACGGAACCTGTCAAAAATCTTTTTAACTTTCCAGATCTGGGTTGGTTATGAGGTTTCGGATAACGTCCAACCCGTATGTTGAATCAATCCCATTCCCAGCTCTTCCTTTGAATAATGTTTAACTCCCATCAGCATCTGCTTCCTGTCACGGGCTCGAGTCACGTTGTCTATGTCTCCATGACAACACCTTCAAACCTCACAGCAACCAGGAGTCCTTAGAGGACTTGCGGTGTTTATATCAGCGTAGATACAGTGGCTCCCTGCAGTACTGTGTGGTGCAGGTTGGATTTTGGTCACCACAGCTGTGATATGACATGAGGAAGTCACATTGTTTTCTTTTTCCTTCTGTTTTCTGTTCCAGAGACGATGTGCCAGTTGGGTGTGCTGATGATTTTTGCCTTGCTGGTGAGGACGGGACTGGTGTCTGGATGCTTTTGTCCAGCAGCCATCGCTTTGCTCGACTTTCCTCCTGAGGTTCCTGCTGATGTCTGTTGCTTGAACTATTCCGGCTCTGCTTTCAGCCATGTGCCGTGGTCTGCATTTACCAACTGGACGAAGCTGGAGATACTCGATCTTTCCGACTGTAACATCAGTTCTGTGGGGATGAGTGAGGCAGCCGGTTCCACACTGCGAGAGGTCTACTTAAGTCACAACCAACTAGTCTCACTGCCAATGGACTTTCTGGCTAATGAGTCCAGCCTGATGGTGCTAGATCTGGGCTGGAACCTTCTGCAGGAGCTACCTAAGAACTTTCTACAAGACTCCAACAACCTTAAGGTGTTGGATCTACAAGGGAACCAGCTGCGGTTTCTTCCACGCTCTGTGCTGCAGCATCCCAGTCTGCAGAGGTTGGAGCTGCATGGAAACCCCTGGGACTGTTCCTGCAGTTTCATGGAAAGTCTGGTGGAAAGCTCTTGGAATAATCAGACCTCCAAGATGCAGGTGCTTGTGGGAAACATCACTTGTGTCTCTCCCCAGAACATGGCTGGCAGGGTCGTGTGGTCGTTGAGCCTTAGTGACGTGTGCCGCCTGCCTGGCCTCACGGTGCTCTTCATTGTGCTGCCCCTTCTCATCCTCTCCACCTTAGTGATCTGTTGGTGGTGTGGAAGGAAGAAGAAGAAGAAGGAAATGCTAGCTTTCAGCACTTCCAAGAAGAAGGCCTCCAGTGCCAACTGCAACGGGCAGAAGCATCGCCCAAAACCACAGCCTGTGTTTGATCACGACAAAACTGGGGACCTGAAGACCAAGGGGATCCTGAAGAACCAGATGGTGCTTCACCCAGCGTCCATCCTCCTGGGCAGCACCAAGGACATCAGTGATGAAGTCCAGACTAAGGACTCAGTGGAGTCCCTGCACCAGGCCTCATCACACTGTTCCAGCTCTACAGATGGCAAGCGGGGCTCCCAGGAACCCGATGCCGCCAGCAAGTCGGATCTGGACACAGTCAGTGTAACAGAAGTGATGAAAGACTCGGCTGACAGGGAGAAGGCTTATCTGACCCAGTCCACGGAATACTACAGCCTGGTGCCGGGGATCAACCTGGAGGACTCAGACCAGGGTGAGTATGAGAGTGTGGACCTCTCATGACCTCACTGAGCAGGCTGAGAAAACAGGTTCGCTGCCGACGCTGTGGTCCAAAGTATCACAATGTAAGAGGAAGTGATTTAATCCAGAGCTTTTCCTGTGGGATCTGAGGAACGCTGCGGTCATTTTCCAAAGGAATTGTTCACCTTGAAAAAGTGGAGTTTTGCATTGTTATCTTGAACCTTTGCACGAAAATAACTGATTTAAGGTTCCAAACCAAGCAAACATACACTTCATGATGATGAGCCATTTGTTACAAAGAGGAGGACACGTTTCTCTGAACTTCAGCACCGATTGAAGTCTGCAGCTCTGCCAGGCACAAACATTAGATCAAGAAACATCTCTGGAAATGAGAAAACCCCGAACACCAGACACACTCTGTATTCTATATTTAACAATATAAAGTTATGACTATAACTAACTGTATTTAAGTGTATATTCTGCCTTCTTGCAATGATGTTTAATTACATTTTTCCTCATAATATTATTTTCAGGCACCGTCTTCGAACATGTTGCCTATTCCACACCATAACAAACTAATACTAATAACGAACATAACTTCATCCAATTTTGTGAAATTTGGCTCTAGCCACGCCCCTTTAGGCATATGCACTCAACAATGTAGTCACACCTATTCCAGCCCAGGCTTTTGGCATTATCATAAGTCTATAAATTAAAATATAAAAAAGACAATTTTTTTAAATGGTCTGGCTCTGCTCCTTTTCTAGAGTTACACAGAAGCTTAGTAGCATGTTGAAATTACAGATCAGTCCTGACCTGCCCCCCCAATCCCCACCTTCACTCCATCTTATTAAACAATGAAATAAAAAAATATATATACGAGGTCTGTTAGAAACGTATCACACCTTTGTCGGTTACGTCATTTGCCTGTGAGCTGGCTTTGAGTGAGGAGTGATCCACCCCTCCCGTCGGAATCTCTTTGTCTGAGAACTTCCTGAGAGACTGGCGCTTTGTTTGATCAAAATTTTTCAAAGACTCTGAGGCACATCATCAAAGTGGACATCATTCGAGAAATTCAGCTGGTTTTCTGTGAAAATTTTAACGGCTGATGAGAGATTATGGCGTGATGCTGTCGCTTTAAGGACTGCCCACAGAGCGGGATGTCGCGACGCGCCCTGAGCCGCCGCTGTCTGCCTGTTTCGAGCTGAAAGCTTCCAAATTTAAGCCTCTGTTGACCCAGGACGTCGTGAGAGAACGGAGAATTTTCAGAAGAGGTTGGGATCAGCAGTTTATCCGGACATTCCACTGTTAAAGGAGATTTTGTAATGAAAGAAAGTGCGGACGGGTCCGCGCGTCGGGACGCAGCCGGCGCCGCGCGCCGCCACAGGAAAAACACCTTAGTTAGTTTTATCACAGACCTCGTATGTTCTGTAGTTGCATTAATGGATCAGAAATGTCAGTTAAATATATAATATAGCAGACAAACACACTGATATTTGAGAAGTGAAATGAAGTTTCTAGTATTTACAGAAAATGTGCAATAATTATTTTAACAAAATTGGGCAGGTGCATAAATTTGGGCACCCATGTCATTTTATTGGTTTGAATACATTTAGCACTAATTATTGGAACTCAAAATTGGTTTGGTAAGCTCATTGACCCTTGACCTCCTTACACAGGTGAATCCAATCATGAGAAAGGGTATTTAAGGTGGCCATTTGCAAATGTTTCCCCTCTTTACATATCTCTTCCAATGAGTGGCAACATGGGAGTCTCTAAACAACTCTCAAATGACCTGAAAACAAAGATTGTTCAACATCATGGTTTAGGGGAAGGATACAAAAAGCTATCTCAGAGATTTCAGCTGTCAGTTTCCACTGTGAGGAACATAGTGAGGAAATGGAAGACCACAGGCACAGTACTAGTTAAGGCCCAAAGTGGCAGGCCAAGAAAAATCTCAGAAGCTGAAGCGAAGGATGGTGTGAACAGTCATAGTCAACCCACAGACCTGCTCCAAAGACCTAGAACATGTTCTTGCTGCAGATAGTGTCTCTGTGCATCGTTCAACTATACAGCACACTTTGCACAAAGAGATGCTGTATGATGCTGTAATACAGAGGAAGCCTTTTCTGCATACAACATAAACAGAGTCACTTGAGGTATGCTAAAGCACATTTGGACAAGCCAGCTTCATTTTGGAATAAGGTGCTGTGGACTGATGAAACTAAAATTGAGTTATTTGAACATAACAAGGCGCATGGCTGAAAAAGAACACAGCATTCCAAGAAAAACACTTGCTACCTACAGTAAAATTTGGAGGTGGTTCCATCATGCTGTGGGGCTGTGTGGCCAGTGCAGGTACTGGGAACCTTGTTAAAGTTGAGGGTCACATGGATTCCAGTCAATATCAGCAGATTCTTGAGAACAAGTTGAAGTTGTGTTGCAGTGTTTAGGGTCGTGGGCTGGATCTTTCAACAAGCCCACGACCCTAAACACTGCTCAAAATCTACAAAGGCATTCATGCAGAGGAACAAGTACTACGTTCTGGAATGGCCTTCTCAGTCCCCAGACCTGAATATTATTGACAATCTGTGGTGTGATTTTAATCCGGCTGTCCATGCTCAGAAACCAACAAACCTGAGATGTTTTGTAAAGAGGAATGGTCCAAAATACCTTCAACCAGAATCCAGACTCTCATTGGAAGCTATAGGAAGCATTTAGAGGCTGTTATTTCTGCAAAAGGAGGATCTAATAAATATTGATGTATTTTTTCTGTTGGGGTGCCCAAATTTTTGAACCTGTCTAATTTTGTTTAAAGAATTATTGCACACTTTTTGTAAATCCTATAAACTTCATTTTGCTTCTCAAATATCACTGTGTTTGTCTGCTATATGATATATTTAACTGAAATTGCTGATCCAAACAACCAATGATTTATAAAGAAAAATCATGAAAATTATCAGGGTTGCCCAAACGTTTACATAAAAATGATATAGTTCCTGGCCACTGTCAACTATCACATCTAGGATGATTTAGGAAATCTGGTCAACACAGTGGTGCAAGCGTGTAGCATGCTTACATCCCAAACAGATGGCCCATGGTTCTAGTAACACTCTCCTTGTACATTGGGAGTTGCAGCCAGTGTGAAACCATGTGGATCCGTACCGGATCCGCTGTGTTGACCCAAAGCAAAATGGAAGACAAACAGAATTAGCAATGAAAAAGTCCTGTTAATCCACAGAAACAGTCTTGGTCACAGTTTCATTTCTCTGTCACAGCACATTGAAAACATAAAGTCTGGTTTAAAAGTTCACTGTTTCATTTTTAATGAAAATAAAACATTTAGTTCACTTTGAAGACTTTGCTTGTCTGTGTGTCTCACTGAGGGAGACGTCGCTCAATGCAGAGCAGGTTTATCACACACCATTCACACAGATTATTTTCAAAAATAAATCCACTGATCTTGATAAAACCTGTCCTTCGCAAACAACCCACAACAATCATCAAGTTACGTTTCCTGTACAGAAATCTTCATTCAAACAGGTTGATGTTCAATAAAGTTAGAAATCCAGGACTGTTCAGCAGCATGGGAACTTAGAGTTCCACTCTAGTTAACCTCTAGAACTATGTAAATGGTAAATGGACTGCATTTATGTCGCGCTTTTCCATCTGCATCAAAGCACTTTACAGTAATGCCTCACATTCACCCTGATGTGAGGCTGCTGCCACACAAGGTGCTCACTACACACCGGGAGCAACTAGGGGATTAAGGACCTTGCATAAGGGCCCTTAGTGATTTTCCAGTCAGGCTGGGATTTGAACGGAGGATCCTCTGGTCTCAAGCCCAACACTTAACCACTAGACCAGTGATTCTCAACCGGGGTGCCGTGGCACCCTAGGGTGCGGTGATCGATCGTCAGGGGTGCCGTGGGTATTTTTCATATTCGCGATTACCATGAATTATTTATTTTATCCATAAAGCATAAAACGACTCAGCCTCGCGTGCTGCAGCCTCGCTCTCGTCTTAAGGCGGGACAATAACAAGGAGGCTGACGGCCGATTAAAACAGTGCCGTCTCCTTCAAAAGCCGTCTAAAATGCGGAGCTGTTGGTGTGTGTGTCTGTGCCTGTGTGTGCGCGCGCGCGCGGAGTTAACAAGCTGCAGACTGTGAGGGAGGGGGTGTGTGAGGGAGATTCCTGAATGCAGGCGCTACACGTTCAGTGCGCAGCGAGCGCAGAGCAGAGAGAGGATTTTAACCCAAGTGAACGTTAACAAAACGGAAACATGAAGCTGCCTTTACTTCTCTCTGAACTTTCTCTAAAGGTGTGATTCTGTCGTTACCGTCCTGTTCACACCATGTGCGCGTCGTATGCTGAATTTATGAGATCATGAGATGAAATAAATGGTCAAATATCTTTAAAAACATATTTAAAAAATGAGAATATATGAATGAACTGAGCCACAAAAAAAAAACAATGTTCAGACGCAGAGATCACAAAAAGCAGGTGAGAACTCTGAACTTTAACAGCTGTTATTTTCCAAAGGTATTTATTTGTTCAATCTTGAACTTAATGCAGTGTTTAAGCACAAAACGTGACTGATGAGGAGAAACAATTTCAGAAATGCAACAGAAACAACCACAAATCAGAAAAAGTTGGGACTGTATGTAAAATGAAGATAAAAATAAAAATGTTGCACCATTCCCAGTTTCTCCACTCACAGAAGCCAAACGTTCTTCCAGAGTTGTGTAATTATACTACAATAGTAGAATATAAAGAAGGGGAAAAAAAGAAAAAAAAATAGACAATATATTCGTCAATCGCAATTATTTGTCTGACAATTAATCGTCTCCAGAAATTCGTAATCGTGACAGCCCTACTTGAGATCAGAGCGCAAAATGCTTGAGGATTTTCGAAATGCGGTGTTTTCTGTATCGATTTTCTACTGCGATAATTGGGTTCTGCGCAAAACCAGAGGTAATAGCATTATAATATTATTTTGGTTGGTGGTGTGCCGCAGGATTTTGTAAATACAAAAAGGGTGCCGCGGCTCAAAAAAGGTTGAAAATCACTGCACTAGACCATCACCTCCCCTACGTCCTAATAGGTTCATAGTTTAATATGAATCATGGAGGTGAAACACTGACGGTGCTTCGCCTCACTTAAGCTTGCTGACATGATTCCACTTGAACTGGGAAAGTTCTGGTTTCCTGAAAGCCACACAGAGTGAAGGTTTTACTCCCAAAGTTGTTTGCTCCCCAGAGATGAAACATGACAGCTGATGTTTGCTGACGTTCACCACAAACTAAACGCGCTTGTAGGCTATAAAATGTCAGGAGGGTCCATTTTAAAAGTTGGATGGAGATAAAATAGTTTGTCTTGTAGAACTGGAGGACAGCATGGTATTAAAGCAGGCTGACGTTCACGTTGTGGTTTTGGATGATAATTAGTTTTTGTTCATCCCACACAAAGAGAGCGAGCGGGTGCAGTGATGGGTGTGGAACATCCTGGAATTCAGAAACACTGGTGTGTGTGTTGCAGATGGGCTTTCACATATTTTCCATTAAAGCGTCATTATTTATGGACATGAAAGTTTTCTGTTCTTCAGCTGCCCCGACCCCTCCCCCCACACACACACACAGAAACCCCAGGTTGAAATAATAATCATAATAAGATTTGAATAGGTTTTTAAATGGTGTTCTTTGAGTTGCTGCTGTTCATATCGATGGAAATAAGGAGTCTGTATATGAACTATAAGAAGTAGTGACATTAGGTACATGTGTGAGGTAACAAATGTGTGAGGTTACGAGTAAGACCCTTCGGCTGCTCCCTTGTTTGTACTCGGGGTCGCCACAGCAAATCCGAGGTGGATCTGCATGTTGAATTGGCACAGGTTTTACGCCAGATGCCCTTCCTGATGCAACTCCACATTACATGGAGAAATGTGGCAGGGGTGGGATTTGAACCGGTTACTAATGTGAGGTCAATACTCTATGAGGTCAGTAGTTTGTGAAGTAAATAATGTAAAGTTACTATTGTGTGAGCTAATTATCATGAGGTAACTAATGTTTCAGCTAACTAACATGAGATAAATAATGTATGAGGTAATTAATGTGTGAGGTTAATGTGTGAGGTAATCATAAGGTAACTGTTACACACATCATCCTCACACATTTTCTGCCTCACTGCCTCACACATTATCTGCCTTGCATATTAGTTGCCTCACATATTAGTTGCCTCACACGTTATCTGCCCCACACATTGTCTTCCTCCTACATTATCTGCCTCACACATTATCTGCCTCACACATTAGTTGCCCCCCACATTATCTGCCTCACACATTAGTTGCCCCCCACATTATCTGCCTCACATATTAGTTGCCTCACACATTATCTGCCTCACATATTTGTTGCCTCACACATTATCTCCCTCACATATTAGTTGCCTCACATCTGCCTCACACATTATCTGCCTCACATATTAGTTGCTTCACATATTATCTGCCTCACACATTATCTGCCTGACACATTATCTGCCTCACATATTTGTTGCCTCACACATTATCTGCCTGACGCATTATCTGCCTCACATATTTGATGCCTCATACATTATCTGCCTCACATATTAGTTGCCTCACATCTGCCTCACACATTATCTGCCTCACATATTAGTTGCTTCACATATTATCTGCCTCACATATTAGTTGCCTCACACATTATCTGCCTCACACATTAGTTGCCTCACACATTATCTGTGTGACCGTAGGTCCTTTGTGGCCAGGACAGCGGTGGGATTGAACCCTGGACTGCTCGCACTAAAGACCAGAACTCTACCAGGTCAGTTAAAGGGGAATTCCCCATTAGCCAAGCTAGCAGGAATGTCTTTTCAATCCGGACTTCATCTTGCTTCATCTGCCTCACATATTATCAATCAATCAATCAATCAATTTTTTTATATAGCGCCAAATCACAACAAACAGTTGCCCCAAGGCGCTTTATATTGTAAGGCAAGGCCATACAATAATTATGTAAAACCCCAATGGTCAAAACGACCCCCTGTGAGCAAGCACTTGGCTACAGTGGGAAGGAAAAACTCCCTTTTAACAGGAAGAAACTATAGTTGAAACTATAGAAAAAATATTAGTTGCTGCACATATTACCTGCCTCACACATTAGTTGCTTCACACATTGTCTGCCTCATACATTAGTTGCCTCACACATTATCTGCCTCACATATTCGTTGCCTCACATATTAGTTGCCTCACGTATCTGCCTCACACACGATCTGCCTCACATATTAGTTGCCTCACATATTATCTACCTCACACATTATCTACCTCACACATTAGTGCCTCACACATTATTTGCCCGACACATTATCTGCCTCACATATTTGTTGCCTCACACATTATCTTCCTCGCATATTAGTTGCCTCACATATCTTCCTCCCACATTATCTACCTCACACATTATCTGCCTCACATATTAGTTGCCTCACTTATTATCTGCCTCACATATTAGTTGCCTCATTTATTATCTGCCTCACATATTAGTTGCCTCAAATATCTGCCTCCCACATTATCTGCCTCACACATGATTTGCCTTGCATATTAGTTGCCTCACACATTATCTACCACACACACTAATCACCTCACACATTAGTTGCCTCACACATTATCAGCCTCACACATTATCTGCCTCATATATTAGTTGCCTCACATATTATCTGCCTCACATATTAGTTGCCTCACATATCTGCCTCGCATATTAGTTGCCTCACACATTATCTTCCTCACACATTAGTTGCCTCACACATTATCTGCTTCACACATTAGTCACCTCACACATTACTTGTCTCACACATTACTGGCTTTATACATTATCTACCTTTCACATTATCTGCCTCACACATTATCTGCCTCACACATTACTTGCCTCACACATTATCTGCTTCACATACTACCTGCCTCACATATTAATTGCCTCACACATTATCTGCCTCACATGTTTGTTGCCTCACACAGTCACTTCACACATTAGTTGCCTCACACATTATTTACCTCACACATCTGATTCACACATTATCTGCCTCACACATTATCTGATTCACACATTATCGGTCTAACCCTGGGGTAGGCAACCTGTTCCAGAAAGAGCCATGAGGGTGCAGGTTTTCTTTGCAGCCACTGACTCCACCAGGTGATTTTACTGATTAATATCACTTTGAGCAGATGGAATCAGTTAATCAGTGAAATCACCTGGTGGAGTCAGTGGCTGCAAAGAAAACCTGCACCCTCATGGCTCTTTCTGGAACAGGTTGCCTACCCCTGGTCTAACCCATTATTGGCCTCACACATTATCTGCCTCACACATTATCAGCTACACACATTATCTACCTCACACATTATCTGCCTCACACATTGGTTGCCTCACACATTATTTACCTCACACATTAGTCACCTCACACATTATCTGCCGCACACATTATTTACCTCACACATTAGTCACCTCACACATTAGTCACCTCACACATTATCTGCCTCACACATTGGTTGCCTCACACATTATCTGCCTCACACATTAGTTGCCTCACACATTATCTGCCTCACATGTTTGTTGCCTCAGACATTAGTTGCCTCACACATTATCAGCTTCACACATTATTTACCTCACACATGATAGATAGATAGATAGATAGATAGATAGATAGATAGATAGATAGATAGATAGATAGATAGATAGATAGATAGATAGATAGATAGATAGATAGATAGATAGATAGATAGATAGATAGATAGATAGATAGATAGATAGATAGATAGATAGATAGATAGATAGATAGATAGATAGATAGATAGATAGATAGATAGATAGATAGATAGATAGATAGATAGATAGATAGATAGATAGATAGATAGATATGAACTTTAGTGTCAGATCATGGGATCTGAAATTTGTTTAGCCTGTTCAGCAGCTCCGTATAACACAAGAACTATAGACATCATACATTAAAACAATTACATCACACAAAGAAAACAACACTAAACAATCATCCATTTGCCTTCACACTCTGACTCTAGGAACTAAGCTCCTCATTTAGTTTCAAGATAGACTGATGTATAAATGAGTTCTTAAGCCTGACATTGTTATAGCGCGGCACACAGTAGCGTCGCCCTGATGGTAAGAGCACATATTCAGAGTTTAGGACATGGCTGGGGTCAGAGGCGATGTTCTTTGCTAACCGCATCATGTTGTTGTGATATGCGGCTTCATACTGACCATCCAGAGACTGTCCCACTATCTTAGACCAGATTTTAAGCAGTTGTCTAAGCCCAGATTTAGCAGTGACGGACAGACAACTGAACCACACAGAGTTACAATACTGCAGAACACTGAGGATGATGGAAGTGAAAAACAGCAACAGCACCTGATGAGAGGCCCCAAAAGACCGCAGACAACGAAGATAATAGATTCTTTGTTTGGTCTTTCTACAAACAAAGTCTATGTGATGTTTCCATGACAATAAACAGTCAATCATCACACCCAGATATTTAAATGACTCCGCCTGTTTTACACTCTTGTTTTTATCTACCTCTCACATTAGTTGCCTGACACAATATCTGCCTCACACATTATCTGCCTCACACATTAGTTGCCTGACACATTATCTGCCTCACACATTATCTACCTCTCACATTAGTTGCCTGACACATTATCTGCCTCACACATTATCTGCCTCACACATTAGTTGCCTGACACATTATCTGCCTCACACATTATCTGCCTCACACATTAGTTGCCTCACACATTATCTGCCTCACACATTAGTTGCCTGACACATTATCTGCCTCACACATTATCTGCCTCACACATTAGTTGCCTCACACATTATTGGCCTCACACATTATTTACCTCAAACTTTATCTACCTCACACATTATCTCCCTCACACATTAGTCACCTCACACATTATCTGCCTCACACATTAGTTGCCTGACACATTATCTGCCTCACACATCTGCCTCACACATTAGTTGCCTGACACATTATCTGCCTCACACATTATTGGCCTCACACATTAGTTGCCTCACACATTATTGGCCTCACACATTATTTACCTCAAACTTTATCTACCTCACACATTATCTGCCTCACACATTAGTCACCTCACACATTATCTGCCTCACACATTATTTACCTCACACAGTCACCTCACACATTAGTTGCCTGACACATTATCTGCCTCACACATTAGTTGCCTCACACATTATTGGCCTCACACATTATTTACCTCACACTTTATCTACCTCACACATTATCTGCCTCACACATTAGTTGCCTGACACATTATCTGCCTCACACATTATCTGCCTCACACATTAGTTGCCTCACACATTATTGGCCTCACACATTATTTACCTCACACTTTATCTACCTCACACATTATCTGCCTCACACATTAGTCACCTCACACATTATCTGCCTCACACATTAGTTGCCTGACACATTATCTGCCTCACACATTAGTTGCCTGACACATTATCTGCCTCACACATTAGTTGCCTCACACATTATTGGCCTCACACATTATCTGCCTCACACATTGGTTGCCTCACACATTAGTCACCTCACACATTATCTGCCTCACACATTATTTACCTCACACATTAGTCACCTCACACATTATCTGCCTCACACATTAGTTGCCTCACATATTAGTCACCTCACACATTATCTGCCTCACACATTATTTACCTCACACATTAGTCACCTCACACATTATCTGCCTCACACATTGGTTGCCTCACACATTATCTGCCTCACACATTATTTACCTCACACATTAGTCACCTCACACATTATCTGCCTCACACATTGGTTGCCTCACACATTAGTTGCCTGACACATTATCTGCCTCACACATTAGTTGCCTAACACATTACTGGCCTCACACATTATTTACCTCACACATTATCTACCTCACACATTATCTGCCTCACACATTAGTCACCTCACACATTGGTTGCCTCACACATTAGTCACCTCACACATTGGTTGCCTCACACATTAGTCACCTCACACATTATCTGCCTCACACATTATTTACCTCACACATTAGTCACCTCACACATTATCTGCCTCGCACATTGGTTGCCTCACACATTAGTCACCTCACACATTATCTGACTCACACATTATTTACCTCACACATTAGTCACCTCACACATTATCTGCCTCACACATTGGTTGCCTCACATATTAGTTGCCTGACACATTATCTGCCTCACACATTAGTTGCCTCACACATTATTGGCCTCACACATTATTTACCTCACACATTATCTACCTCACACATTATCTGCCTCACACATTAGTCACCTCACACATTATCTGCCTCACACATTGGTTGCCTCACACATTAGTCACCTCACACATTATCTGCCTCACATATTATTTACCTCACACATTAGTCACCTCACACGTTATCTGCCTCACACATTGGTTGCCTCACACATTAGTCACCTCACACATTATCTGCCTCACACATTATTTACCTCACACATTAGTCACCTCACACATTATCTGCCTCACACATTGGTTGCCTCACATATTAGTCACCTCACACATTATCTGCCTCACACATTATTTACCTCACACATTAGTCGCCTCACACATTATCTGCCTCACACATTGGTTGCCTCACACATTAGTCACCTCACACATTATCTGCCTCACACATTATTTACCTCACACATTAGTCACCTCACACATTATCTGCCTCACACATTGGTTGCCTCACACATTAGTTGCCTGAGACATTATCTGCCTCACACATTAGTTGCCCCACACATTATCTGCCTCACACATTATTTACCTCACACATTAGTCGCCTCACACATTGGTTGCCTCACATATTAGTCACCTCACACATTATCTGCCTCACACATTATTTACCTCACACATTAGTCGCCTCACACATTGGTTGCCTCACATATTAGTCACCTCACACATTATCTACCTCACACATTATTTACCTCACACATTATCTGCCTCACACACTGGTTGCCTCACACATTAGTCACCTCACACATTATCTGCCTCACACATTATTTACCTCACACATTAGTCACCTCACACATTATCTGCCTCACACATTGGTTGCCTCACATATTAGTCACCTCACACATTATCTGCCTCACACATTGGTTGCCTCACATATTAGTCACCTCACACATTATCTGCCTCACACATTATTTACCTCACACATTAGTCACCTCACACATTATCTGCCTCACACATTGGTTGCCTCACATATTAGTCACCTCACACATTACTTCTTATTTATAAGGTTTTGAATAATCAGGTCCCATCTTATCTTAGGGACCTCGTAGTACCATATCACCCCAATAGAGCGCTTTGCTCTCAGACTGCAGGCTTACTTGTAGTTCCTAGGGTTTGTAAGAGTAGAATGGGAGGCAGAGCCTTCAGCTTTCAGGCTCCTCTCCTGTGGAACCAGCTCCCAATTCAGATCAGGGAGACAGACACCCTCTCTACTTTTAAGATTAGGCTTAAAACTTTCCTTTTTGCTAAAGCTTATAGTTAGGGCTGGATCAGGTGACCCTGAACCATCCCTTAGTTATGCTGCTATAGACGTAGACTGCTGGGGGGTTCCCATGATGCACTGTTTCTTTCTCTTTTTGCTCTGTATGCACCACTCTGCATTTAATCATTAGTGATCGATCTCTGCTCCCCTCCACAGCATGTCTTTTTCCTGGTTCTCTCCCTCAGCCCCAACCAGTTCCAGCAGAAGACTGCCCCTCCCTGAGCCTGGTTCTGCTGGAGGTTTCTTCCTGTTAAAAGGGAGTTTTTCCTTCCCACTGTAGCCAAGTGCTTGCTCACAGGGGGTCGTTTTGACCGTTGGGGTTTTACATAATTATTGTATGGCCTTGCCTTACAATATAAAGCGCCTTGGGGCAACTGTTTGTTGTGATTTGGTGCTATATAAAAAAAAATTGATTGATTGATTGATTGATTATCTGCCTCACACATTATTTACCTCACACATTAGTCACCTCACACATTATCTGCCTCACACATTATTACATTTTTTTTCCTTCCCACTGTCGCCAAGTGCTTGCTCATAGGGGGTCGTTTTGACCGTTGGGGTTTTTACGTAATTATTGTATGGCCTTGCCTTACAGTATAAAGCGCCTTGGGGCAACTGTTTGTTGTGATTTGGCGCTATATAAATAAAATTGATTTGATTTGATTTGATTATCTACCTCACACATTATCTGCCTCACACATTATCAGCTTCACACATTATCGACCTCACACATTATTTGCCTCACACATTATCAGCTTCACACATTATCGACCTCACACATTATTTACCTTACACATTATCAGCTTCACATATTACTTGCCCCACATATTAGTTGCCTCTTGAATCAAATATAAACACTATTGTTCAGATTTCTGTGTGTTTAAAAACAGACTGTCACTGTCAGGATTAAAGAACAAACCAAATCTGTTCCTGCATTTTTCAGAACGTGATCTTGATCTGTTCTGTTCTCTGCATTTTCAGACCCGGCAGCTTCGGATACCTGGAATACGGTTTTCCCCTGAGCTCCGGTTTCACTCAGTTTGGGAAGTTGTAATTAGAGTATTTGGTTTCCCAGATGGCCGGCGCAGAGCTGCTCACAGAGTTCACTTCTCAGAGGTCTCAAACCAGATCAGGAGGTCCAACATGGTCATGATGGACACAAACATGGACTGAGATCAAAGACAGCGTGTCTTCAGTGTCAGACACAAATATTACAGACAGTGTGGTGAATTCAATACAACGTCATTTTCATTATTGATTATCTTGTTGATTATTTCCTCTGATAATGAGGATATCTTTATAATGCCTGTGAACAAAGGTCACTGAAGGAGGCTTGTAATCACTTTGTTTGATCACCATGATGTCATAAAACCATAACTGATATTCCAATATACAGATATATACAGATATTCCAGATGCCATCAAAATACGACTTTCCATTATTAATTCTAACTTTTGGTGTTCGGAGCAATTTGAGGTTATGAGTTATTTGGCAGACATGTTTGATGCCATTTTGAATTTAAAATTCCTGAATGAACTTTTTCAGACATAAATGTATTTACTGCGACCTAAAAATTTCTTCTAGTGGAATATTTTTGAAAAATAATTTCTTTATATGTTGTTCAATGCATTTTAATGGGGGGAGTAATTCTCTCTCTCCATATATATATATATATATATATATATATATATATATATATATATATATATATATATATATATATATATATATATATACGAGGTCTGTTAGAAAAGTATCCGACCTTATTATTTTTTTCAAAAACCATATGGATTTGAATCACGTGTGATTGCGTCAGACAAGCTTGAACCCTCGTGCGCATGCGTGAGTTTTTTCACGGCTGTCGGTTGCGTCATTCGCCTGTGAGCAGGCTTTGAGTGAGGATGATTTGGGCTTTTTTTTCCATCAGAATTTTTTCAGAAACTGTTAGAGACTGGCAGCTGGAAACCATTAGAAAAATTTATCTGGCTTTCGGTGAAAATGTTACAGGCTTGGTAGAGAATAAGGAGTGTTACTGTCGCTTTAAGGACGGCCCCCAGTGGCTGTGGGGCGTGCAGCGCTCCGAAGCCACCATTGACTGGCTGAACGACCATTTCATTTCTAAACGGATGGCTGTCTGGATCCGTGACCATTGTGTGCCATTTCTACCAGTCTTCATCACGGCGTTGCTTTGTGCCATGCAGCACCGCCGCAACACGTGAAGCCTCCGCTCCTCTTTCCATGACAAAAACTCCTGTAACAGTGGAATGTGCCGTTCATGTCCAAACTGGACGCTGTGTTTTATCCGGGAGGTCATCTGACTAGCACAGGAATTGTGAAAAGACGTGGACATCAGCACTTTTTTGGCACATTGAGACAGACGTGCGGAGGAATTCCGCGTGTCGCAGCGCTGCCGCATGGCGCAAAGCAACGCCATGATGAAGCCTCACGGGACATGTTCTGGCATGTCCAGGCACATCCACAATTTCTCGGATAATCACTCGATGGAAAAACCACTGACAGCTGTCTGAACGCTATCTGAAAGCTGTCCTGTGAGACCAAAACGGAGGTGGTTTTGTCTCATTCCAGTAGCGAATCCATCGTGATGCCCGAAGCCTCCACTTGGCTTTCCATGACAAAATCTCTTGTTAAAAGTGAAATCTGCCGGAAAATGGTTGATGTCCAGCTCTTGTGATAACCAGAGAAATGGCACACGATGGTCACGGATCCAGACAGCCATCCGTTTAGAAATGAAATGGTCGTTCAGCCTGTCGATGGCGGCTTCGGAGCGCGGCACGCCCCACAGCCGCTGGGGGCCATCCTTAAAGCAACAGTAACACTCCTTATTTTCTACCAAGCCCGTAACATTTTCACCGAAAGCCAGATAAATTTTTCTAATGGTTTCCAGCTGCCAGTCTCTAACAGTTTCTGAAAAAATTCTGATGGAAAAAAAGCCCAAATCATTCCGCCATTTCCTGGCAATGAAACAACGACGAGGGGGCTGGACCACTCCTCACTCAAAGCCTGCTCACAGGCGAATGACGCAACAAACAGGCGTGGAAAAACTCATGCATGCGCACGAGGGTTCAAGCTTGTCTGACGCAATCACACGTGATTCAAATCCATATGGTTTTTGAAAAAAATAATAAGGTCGGATACTTTTCTAACAGACCTCGTACATATATATATATATATATATATATATATATATATATATATATACATATATATATACAACCCCTGGCAAAAATTATGGAATCACCGGCCTCGGATGATGTTCATTCAGTTGTTTAATTTTCTAGAAAAAAAGCAGATCACAGACATGACACAAAACTAAAGTCATTTCAAATGGCAACTTTCTGCCTTTAAGAAACACTATAAGAAATCAAGAAAAAAAATTGTGGCAGTCAGTAACAGATACTTTTTTAGACCAAGCAGAGGGAAAAAAATATGGACTCACTCAATTCTGAGGAATAAATTATGGAATCACCCTGTAAATTTTCATCCCCAAAACTAACACCTGCATCAAATCAGATCTGCTCGTTAGTCTGCATCTAAAACGGAGTGATCACACCTTGGAGAGCTGTTGTACCAAGTGGACTGACATGAATCATGGCTCCAACACGAGAGATGTCAATTGAAACAAAGGAGAGGATTATCAAACTCTTAAAAGAGGGTAAATCATCATGCAATGTTGCAAAAGATGTTGGTTGTTCACAGTCAGCTGTGTCTAAACTCTGGACCAAATACAAACAACATGGGAAGATTGTTAAAGGCAAACATACTGGTAGACCAAGGAAGACATCAAAGCGTCAAGACAGAAAACTTAAAGCAATGTGTCTCAAAAATCGAAAATGCACAACAAAACAAATGAGGAACGAATGGGAGGAAACTGGAGTCAACGTCTGTGACCAAACTGTAAGAAACCGCCTAAAGGAAATGGGATTTACATACAGAAAAGCTAATCGAAAGCCATCATTAACACCTAAACAGAAAAAAACAAGGTTACAATGGGCTAAGGAAAAGCAATCGTGGACTGTGGATGACTGGATGAAAGTCATATTCAGTGATGAATCTCCAATCAGCATTGGGCAAGGTGATGATGCTGAAACTTTTGTTTGGTGCCGTTCCAATGAGATTTATAAAAGTCATTGATGATATGGGGCTGCATGTCAGGTAAAGGCACTGGGGAGATGGCTGTCATTACATCATCAATAAATGCACAAGTTTACGTTGATATTTTGGACACTTTTCTTATCCCATCAATTGAAAGGATGTTTGGTGATGATGAAATCATTTTTCAAGATGATAATGCATCTTGCCATAGAGCAAAAACTGTGAAAACATTCCTTGCAAAAAGACACATAGGGTCAATGTCATGGCCTGCAAATAGTCCAGATCTTAATCCAATTGAAAATCTCTGGTGGAAGTTGAAGAAAATGGTCCATGACAAGGCTCCAACCTGCAAAGCTGATCTGGCAACAGCAATCAGAGAAAGTTGGAGCCAGATTGATGAAGAGTACTGTTTGTCACTCATTAAGTCCATGCCTCAGAGACTGCAAGCTGTTATAAAAGCCAGAGGTGGTGCAACAAAATAGTAGTGATGTGTTGGAGCGTTCTTTTGTTTTTCATGATTCCATAATTTTTCCTCAGAATTGAGTGAGTCCATATTTTTTTCCCTCTGCTTGGTCTAAAAAAGTAACTGTTACTGACTGCCACAATTTTTTTCTTGATTTCTTATAGTGTTTCTTAAAGCCAGAAAGTTGCCATTTGAAATGACTTTAGTTTTGTGTCATGTCTGTGATCTGCTTTTTTTCTACAAAATTAAACAACTGAATGAACATCCTCCGAGGCCGGTGATTCCATAATTTTTGCCAGGGGTTGTATATATATATATATATATATATATATATGGAGAGAGAGAGAGAGATATCTGTATACCAACAGAATGAATGTGTGAAAACGACAGGTGTGTCTGTTGTCTCTGCAGAGAACAGGAAGTGTGTGTCCTCGCCGTAAATGTCAGTGGAGAGCAAAAAGCAGAAGAAGAGATAAAACCGCGTTGGAATGAAGAGTCAGATTTACAGTTCATCACTGGAACGATGTGAAAGCCAACAAAGGAGCCGAGCGCAGCAGCCAATGACAAAGGCCTGAATGAACCCATGTGACCTCTGCATCACTCTGTGACGTGTTAATCAATCAGTGCATCAATCATGTGTTTTAATGAGTCAGCTTAGTCATGTAGCCACAGTGCTACTTTTATTTTTGTAACAGTGTGAGAAAAAATATTATAAAACAAAAATATTACAAAAACATCTTTCTAATTTTTGTTTTACTTTTGCAATTGATAGAAACAGAAGACACATTCAGCCTGTGAAGGACCTGGGCTTTGTTGGTCACCAAGGCCTTGGAACTGAAAGAAACTGACAAACTAACTCATTTTCAATGTGTAAGTTGAAGACCACATAAACGGTTCAGCAGTGCACAAATGTCTTCCTTTGAAGGGACAAAATTACAAAATATTCCCTGTAGATTTGTGTAGATGTTTCAGTTTTACAGCACAACTACTGTTAAACAATCAAAAAATATTATGTGTTATAAAATGATATATTGATTTGTAATTATTGTCTGAATTCTCTCTCTCTCACACACATACACACACGCACAAACAGACACACACACAGAATCCATTCAAATGTGTACCTCGCTCGTCCGCCTCAGTCACTTTCTTCGTCTGGTGCTGCTACATACATTCATATGTGTGTATATATATATATATATATATATATATATATTATATATATATATATATGTGTGTGTATATATATATACACACACATATATATATATATATATATATATATATATGTGTGTGTATATATATATATATATATATATATATATATATATATATATATATATATATATGTGTGTGTGTGTGTGTGTGTGTTCTCCACTCAGATTGCAATAGCCAATCACAGATTAGCCTTTCTGTCCATCATTTACGTGTATTTTGGCATGCTTGGCGCCAGAAAGTTATGTTGGATCCAAAGGGATCCAAAAAGGCTAGCACCAAAAGTTATATTGGATCGGTTCCCACTGACCAATAGCGTTAGAGCTTACTGCCAACAGCTAGCCAGTCAGAGTGCGGCATACAATTATTCATGAGATGACATCACTAATGACATAGCGGGGGTCAGGAACTATATATATATATATATCCTCCAAAAGTATTGGAACACTTGATATTTCACACATTTAAATTTGTTTATGCATTTCAAATACAAAAGACACAAAAACTAAAAATTTCAAAAATTATCTTCCTTAAACTCAAACAGAAGCCAAATCTCTGCAACTTGATATAAATTAATCAAAAATATAAAAACCAAAATGATGAGTTGTATACGTAATGGAACACTGTGGTATAATACCTGTTTTATTGGTCGTTTTCTACAGACAAGTCAGAGGATGGCTTCATGAACATTTCCAAGTCACTGAATATGTCTTGGACTTTATTTACACTGGTTATGAAGAAATACAAACAGTGTGGCACTCTGTGGTAAGGGAGCAGACAGTTCTCAGACAGACAGTTTTGCATTTTGTATCAGCAGTTATACAGCTTCTTGGAGGATGTTTTCTTTCACCAAAACATCAAATCTATAGGTTTGCATTTCAGATGTACCTGCTGGCAAATTGTAGCTGAACTTTCAGGTCTTCTTTTTAAGAAAATCCTATCAGGTTTAATCTCTGATTTAATGATGTGAAGAAAACTGGTGGTGTGAGAAAATCTGAGCGTTGCACTTTATTGAAAGATGTGTTGGACTGTTCTGTAACTGCAGGACAACAACTCTTAGCTGTCGAGTTCCCAGACAATAAATGTAACGTGTTGAATTATGACACAGCAAACACATTTATACTGAGGCCTGGAAGAAGATTTTCTTTCTTCCCACGGCGATCGGATTCAGCACAGAACTGATACTTCAGAAGGTAAAACACATCATTACATTTTTTTATGTCACTGTGAACATGTTGCCCACTTTATCTGATCTTTAGCACAAGTATTCAACCAGTTATCAACACTTATTATAAAAGGTAGAAAAGACTATGTTAGTAATTACACATATTTGTTAACTGTATAATTAATGTACATACATGATATAAATAATTGGGAATGTTTTTGTCACAGTATAATTTCTTCTGCAACAAAGTAATTATTTTAAGTAGACTGCACTTGAATTAATCTGCCTCAAACTTTTAATTCAGTCAAACGTAACACACACTCATTTTGAATAAACCCATTAAGTTATGTTGATTTAAGTATTCTCAGTACGCTCTAAAAACTGAACTGCTGTGTCAACAATGAAAAGTGGTGTAACAATTTGCATACATTTTTTTAAGTTATTTCAACTTAACTACAGAAGTCTTGTGGCATTAACTCAGTTGAAAGTTGAAATAACTTTTTTTTTTTTAAATCTATGCAAATTGTTACATAAATCTTTCTCACTGAGGCAGCAGTTCAGTTCCTTTTTTGGAGTGTAACTAAACTTAAAACACTGGTGCACTGTCAAAGAAAACTGTTGAGAAATCTTTAAAAAACTCAGACTTTCTGAGTTTACTCAACTTAAAAACCATCATTCTGTCCACATCTAATAAATGCTTTTAAGTTGATTTAACAAATCTTAGAAACTCAGACTTTCTGAGTTTACTCAACTTAAAAACAATCATTCTGTCCACATCCAACAAATGCTTTTAAGTTGATTTAACAAATCTTAGAAACTCAGATTTTCTGAGTTTACACAACTTAAAAACAATCATTCTGTCCACATCTAACAAATGCTTTTAACTTGATTTAATTTAACTCACTCATGCTTGATTTAACTTGGGTTCAGTTTATTCAAACTGATATCTTATGCTTGACTATCTCACAATTTTGAGTTGCTGAATGCACTTTTAAAAAGTCTGTGCAGCTGGTTGCTTTTTTAAGTTTTTAAGTTTTCTCGTCTTTTTAAAAAAAAAAAAAATTCACATTTTTACCTTATTAAAAAATTGATAAATTTGTTTCATTTTGACAGTGTGCTTGGTGCCACATCGCTGGTAAAATGCAGATATTCAAGTAGCGCTAATTTAGTTTTCAGCCTTTATTTTGATATTTTTCAGGGTTGAAGCCAGACATGACAGTTTCCTACACGCTTGAAGTGGCCGAAGCAAAGTTTGGTGGTTTCTCCAAACTGTTGTTCAGGTGGAAGGGGAGCATCTACAAGCTACTCTACAGGGAGTTTCTGGTGTTCTGTGGAGTTTATCTGTTCTTCAGTTTATTTTACAGGTCAGCTCAGACGCATTTATTCCAGGACGGCTGAATTTGAGTTTAATTGTGCGGTTTGTGTCACAGGTTCCTCCTCACACCAAAGCAGCAGGACCTGTTTGAACGTGTGGCTCTTTACTGCAATCAGTTCACCAACACAAACTTCATCCCTGTTTTGTTTGTTCTGGGTAAGTCTCACAGAAATGCACCTGTTACACAGTTTAGTCCAGCCAGTGGTGGTTCTAGATCCTTTCTCCATGGTGGGTTAGGATTCGAGGTTAGGGTTAGGGTTAGTTCTTTTTTGAAAGGCTTGTCTGTGTGGATGAAGTTGAACAAAATAACTGGAGAAGTTCTGATCTGATTTGGACCAAACTTAGTGGAATAATTAAAGATCAACCAAGGACAAAGTAGTAAGATTGAGAAAAACTGATCAAAGTGAAGGTCACAGGGTTGACAAAAGAGTAGAAGAGTACACTCTCAAAAACTAATGTATTGTTCAACTTTTTAAAAAATTAAGGTAAACGTTTGCACAATCTTTTGTCAGTAATTCCAACCCAACCACTTATGGCGTGTTCACTCTCTGATATTAGCTTGGTGTTTGCCAACAGAGAGTGAAATGTTGATTAATGTTGACCAGCACCAAGGTCTGGCAGACTCCACAGGAGCTAGGTCAACATCACTCATGCAACACATGGAAAAATTTATAACATGCTTCAAATCTTCATGCTAACGCCGATAAACTAGCTACACTACACCAGCTGCAAGTGACGAAATTGCAGAGTTACGTGGAGTTTACATCAGCTACATCACCTGATGTAGTACAGCAGATAACTGTAAGAATCGTTCAAATCCAGTTACAAGCTCCAAAATTTGACTGTGTATACCTTTTGGTACATATTGTAGAAAAATAACATTAGCCATTTGAATTTTCAAAAGGGGGCCAAGTAGGGGTCAACTGAAGAACTGCATAGGGGTCAAAAAAAATGTTCCAATCATACTGAAAGCTATACCACATTATTTGCTTTATCATAAAGATTCCAAAAAGGTATAGTTTGGACTATCTGTGACTGAATGTTCTGGAGTTATGGGGTAAAAACAGCACAAATGGTGACAAAGGTCAGTTTCAGTTTGTACAGGGGTCAAAAGTTAAAGTTGCTCCAGTTTTGGTAAAACGGGGTGCAAATTATTGGTTGAACTAATAGGATTAACAAATGGAATAGAATGGACTGTGTTGAATGTTTGGTCTCCAAAGTAAAGGTCAAACAATGTCGACATCCATTGGATTCTATGACATGTGACATATGTTACCCCGTAACATGATAACTAAGCATGACACATGGTGCAAACTATTCCTTTTTAAAATCCTACTAACTCAACCAATAATTTGCATCATGTTTTACCATAATTGGAGCAACTTTAACTTTTGACCCCTGTACAAACTGAAACTGACCTTTGTCACTGTTCTTGCTGTTTTCACCCCATAACTCCAGAACATTCAGTCACAGATAGTCCAAACTATACGAGGACTGTCCGTATAGTATAGGTCCTTTTTATTTTTTTCAAAAACTATATGGATTTCATTCATATGTTTTTACGTCAGACATGCTTGAACCCTCGTGCGCATGCGTGAGTTTTTCCACGCCTGTCGGTGACGTCATTCGCCTGTGAGCACTCCTTGTGGGAGGAGTCGTCCAGCCCCTCGTCGGAATTCCTTTGTCTGAGAAGTTGCTGAGAGACTGGCGCTTTGTTTGATCAAAATTTTTTCTAAACCTGTGAGACACATCGAAGTGGACATGGTTCGAAAAATTAAGCTGGTCTTCAGTGAAAATTTTAACAGCTGATGAGAGATTTTGAGGTGATTCTGTCGCTTTAAGGACTTTTCACGGTGCGAGACGTCGCGCAGCGCTCTCAGGCGGCGTCATCAGCCTGTTTCAAGCTTAAAACCTCCACATTTCAGGCTCTGTTGATCCAGGACGTCGTGAGAGAACAGAGAAGTTTCAGAAGAAGTCGGTTTCAGCATTTTATCCGGATATTCCACTGTTAAAGGAGATTTTTTTAATGAAAGACGTGCGGGCGGATTGCAGCGTCGGCTCGCAGCCGCCGCGACGCTCCGCCACAGGAAAAACACCTCTGCTGGAAGCCTTGAGGACAAGTTGGAACATCTCCAGCTGATAAACAATTTCTCATATACTCACTCCACTGAAAGCCATCAAAAGCCGCCTGGATTTTACAAATGGTTATCAACACGGAGGTGTTTTCCTGTGCTGCCGCACCGCGTCGGCTGCGTCCCGATGCACGGACCCGTCCGCACGTCTTTCATTAAGAAAATCTCCTTTAACAGTGGAATATCCGCATAAAATGCTGAAACCGACTTCTTCTGAAACTTCTCTGTTCTCTCACGACGTCCTGGATCAATAGAGCCTGAAATGTGGAGGTTTTCAGCTTGAACAGGCTGACGACGCCGCCTGAGAGCGCAGCGCGACGTCTCGCTCCATGGGAAGTCCTTAAAGCGACAGAATCACCTCAATATCTGTCATCAGCTGTTAAAATTTTCACTGAAAACCAGCTTAATTTTTCGAACCATGTCCACTTCGATGTGTCTCACAGGTTTAGAAAAAATTTTGATCAAACAAAGCGCCAGTCTCTCAGCAACTTCTCAGACAAAGGAATTCCGACGAGGGGCTGGACGACTCCTCCCACAAGGAGTGCTCACAGGCAAATGACGTCACCGACAGGCGTGGAAAAACTCACGCATGCGCACGAGGGTGCAAGCATGTCTGACATAAAAACATATGAATGAAATCCATATAGTTTTTGAAAAAAATAAAAAGGACCTATACTTTATGGACAGCCCTCGTACCTTTTTGGAATCTTTGTGATCAGACACATAATGTGGTCTAGCTTTCAATATGATTGGAACATTTTTTGTTTGAGCCCTATGCAGTTCTTCAATTGACCCCTACTTGGCCCCCGATTGAAAATTCAAATGGGGAACATTATTTTTCTACAATATGTAACAAAGGGTATACACAGTCAAACTTTGGTGCTTGTAACCGGATTTGAAGGATTCCTCTGCAGATATTCTGTTATCTGCTGCACTAATGCCACAAGCATCGAGTCGATAGTCAGCTCTGCCATGCTATGCGATGAGCACTACCAACGCACCTGCCCTCTGATGCAATAGTTGAATTATGTCCAATAATAAGTCAGTGGACCATCGCCAAATGTTGAGCTCCACCAGAACAATGGCGCCCTCTGCTGAACTACGTCAACATGCGATGAAAACAGAACATTTGGGTCCCTGGATTAAGCCTTCACTGGCGGTTCACAGAGATTCTTGAGTGTCAGCCACTTCACGTCGTAGTGTGAACGGGCCCTGATAGTTGGACTAAGTCAAGTTTAGCAAAAATGTAGTTAAGTGGAGGAGCACACTTGATTTGCTGTTTCCTCTACAAGGTTAATTAAGTTGAATCAACTTAATTAAAAGGTGTTGTTATTAAGTACCCAACTTAATTGATGTACGTTATTCTAACTTCTTTATTTGACCTCCATTCTGCTCAGAAATCTTCATATAAATTACAGTGACTTCATTTTGTGAATTTTATGTTTTTAACAAAATAATTTTACTTACGTCAGCAGAAATTACATGTACAAACAAACTGTTTATTTCAAAACTATTTTCAAACTATGTCCAACCTTTTTTAACTCAAAATTTATACCAAAATTGTGTAAGTTAGCAACTTATTCAAATGTCAACATGTAAAACCTTTTTTTTTTATAGAGTTTAAGAAATGAAAAAGAGTGACGGGTGTAGTCAGCTAAAACCTGCAGGACGTTCCTCCAGTTTACGGTGAGTTTAAGACCAGGTTTGGACGACAGCGTCTTCTTTATCACCAAAGTACAAAAACAAAAGACAGACGCTCTGTCTCACAGATGATCTCATCCATATCTGTAAATTACAAAACAAACCTTATGGACGATAAGAAGCAAATAATGTTTGAAGTCAAGATGAAAAATTTTGTTTTGTTGGAAATTTATTTGTTTGTTTGTTTGTTTGTTTGTTTGTTTTCCTTCAGGAACATTTTCACTCAAACATCTTGTTTTATTTAGAGTCAATGAAGTGATTAAATTGTTTTTTGTTTGTTTTTTTGCATGGACTAGTATGTGCTCTGATACTAGCGGGGCACAGGAGCCCACAGGGGACGACAGGGGACGACAGGGGACGACAGGGGACCAGCCTTGATATTCCACTTATTCACAGTCCTAAAACCAGTCCTCCTGGTCCTGGAACTAAATTCTGCACAGCGTGTTATGATGATGATTTAAATAGAAATGTCTGTGTCTCTATGTCTCTGTCTGTGTGTCTGTGTCTCTGTCTCTTTCTCTATGTGTCTGTGTCTCTGTCTTTCTCTCTGTGTCTGTGTCTTTCTCTCTGTGTGTCTCTCTCTTTCTCTCTGTGTGTCTGTGTGTCTGTGTCTTTCTCTCTGTGTCTCTGTGTCTTTCTCTCTATGTGTCTGTGTGTCTGTGTCTCTGTGTCTTTCTCTCTATGTGTCTGTGTCTCTTCTCCTCTGTGTGTCTGTGTGTCTCTGTCTTTCTCTATGTGTGTCTGTGTGTCTGTGTCTTTCTCTCTGTGTCTCTGTGTCTTTCTCTCTGTGTGTCTGTGTGTCTGTGTCTCTGTGTCTTTCTCTCTGTGTCTCTGTGTCTTTCTCTCTATGTGTCTGTGTGTCTGTGTCTCTGTGTCTTTCTCTATGTGTGTCTGTGTGTCTGTGTCTTTCTCTCTATGTGTCTGTGTCTCTGTGTCTTTCTCTATGTGTGTCTGTGTGTCTGTGTCTTTCTCTCTATGTGTCTGTGTCTCTTTCTCTCTGTGTGTCTGTGTGTCTCTGTCTTTCTCTATGTGTGTCTGTGTGTCTGTGTCTTTCTCTCTATGTGTCTGTGTCTCTTTCTCTCTGTGTGTCTGTGTGTCTGTGTCTTTCTCTATGTGTGTCTGTGTGTCTGTGTCTTTCTCTCTGTGTCTCTGTCTTTCTCTCTGTGTGTCTGTGTGTCTCTGTCTTTCTCTCTATGTGTCTGTGTCTTTCTCTCTGTGTCTCTGTGTGTCTGTGTGTCTGTCTCTTTCTCTCTGTGTGTCTGTGTGTCTGTGTCTTTCTCTCTGTGTCTCTGTGTCTTTCTCTCTGTGTGTCTGTGTGTCTGTCTCTTTCTCTCTGTGTGTGTCTGTGTCTGTGTCTCTGTGTCTTTCTCTCTGTGTGTCTGTGTCTCTGTCTCTTTCTCTCTGTTGTTCCTGTGGGTCCTGTCTTACTCTCTCTGTGTCTCTGGGGTCTTTCTCCTCTGTTGGCGCTCTAGTGGTCTCTGTGTCTTCTCTCTGTGGTCTCCGTGTCTTTCGCTCTGTGTTGTCCGGGGTGTCTGTGTCTCTGTGTCTTTCTCTCTGTGTCTCTGTCTCTTTCTCTCTGTGTGTCTGTGTGTCTGTCCTTTCTCTCTGTGTCTCTGTGTCTTTCTCTCTGTGTGTCTGTGTGTCTGTGTCTCTGTGTCTTTCTCTCTGTGTCTCTGTCTCTTTCTCTCTGTGTGTCTGTGTGTCTGTCTTTCTCTCTGTGTCTCTGTGTCTTTCTCTCTGTGTGTCTGTGTGTCTGTGTCTCTGTGTCTTTCTCTCTGTGTCTCTGTGTCTTTCTCTCTATGTGTCTGTGTGTCTGTGTCTCTGTGTCTTTCTCTCTGTGTGTCTGTGTCTCTTTCTCTCTATGTGTCTGTGTCTCTGTGTCTTTCTCTCTATGTGTTTGTGTCTCTTTCTCTCTGTGTCTGTGTCTCTGTCTCTTTCTCTCTATGTGTCTGTGTGTCTGTGTCTCTTTCTCTCTATGTGTCTGTGTCTCTGTCTTTCTCTCTATGTGTCTGTGTC